>NW_026251507.1:0-93130 GCF_025024165.1 Kickxella alabastrina | reverse complement strand
TTTTTGGGTCAAAGCAAAACTGCGCGCAATTGCCAACCAACTGACCCGCACGCTAAACCGAGACACCTATAGTGTCGACCTACGCAACCACGGCGAAAGCCCACACCAATCCCACACACATACCCGGCAATGTCGCAAGACATTCAGCAATTCATCCAGGACCACCAGCTCACAAAACCCGTTCTCTTGGGTCACTCTATGGGCGGCAAAGTGGTCATGCAAGTGGCGCTGGAGCGCCCAGATCTGGTATCGCAGCTTATTGTCGACGATATAGCGCCGGTCGAGCTCGGGCTCTCACATGACTTTGACAAGTATGTGGACAAACTGAAGGAAATTGAGGCGGCCGGGGTAAAGTCCCAGAAGGTGGCTGATGAGATGCTGTGCGAGGCAGAGGAGGATTTAGGCGTGAGGCAGTTTTTGCTGACTAACATGAACGCATCGATGGCGTGTACCGTTCCAGGGTGCCGTTGGATTTGCTACGCGATAGCTTGAGTAATGTCATGGGTTGGGAGACTGAGGGCGTGTACACGGGGCCGACATTGTTTATTAGCGGGAAAAAGTCGCCTCACGTCAGACCTGCGGTATATGGAGAGATTAAGAAGCTTTTTCCCAACTACGAGCTTGACGAGTTGGACACTGGTCATTGGGTACATGCTGAGAAACCGAGAGAATTTATGGCGCTTGTGGAGGAGTTTATCAGAAGAAACGAATGAGCTTTTGTATTTGTTTAGAATATTTATTTAGAAAGTTTTAGAAATGGTAGAAATAATTTTTATAATAATTTTTAAGAAATTGAATTGAATGGAAACTGAGTGTCAAGTAGAGACTTTTGTTTTTTATAGCCTGTAATAAATAAAAATTATAATCCTGGTAATTGAAGCTTGCCTTGTCGAATGTGTTGTGTCGAGAAAATAAAAAATATAAGCCTGCGCACTTTTATTGATGTGATAAATCCAAACATATGGCCAGCATATCTTTGACCATACCTGTCGTGCTATCCAATACTGCGTTGGCACCATATTTTTTGTGGTGATGAAAATCACACAAGCTTGGTCGAGTTGTTAAACATGAACAAAATGAAACCAATGCCGAGTTGGCCTTCAGTCAGTTTGGATTTCTTATAAAAAGGCACATGGGAATGCTCAATGAGCTTTCTCTAGTTTTAGCTTGAATAAAAATTTACCGGACTCGTTGGTTTGAACCATCATTACAATTTTGCTTTTATTAAATCATCCATCAGGGTTTTGTTTTTTTACTAAATGGATTTAATTTTTTCAAATTAATAACCGGATAATGGATAATCACTTTGATGTCAGTCAAATTGTAAAGAAACGTACCAGCATCTTGAATCTCTGTAAAACCACTGAGTATTTCTATATGTGTAGATTTATCTATACTAGCAATATTCTCATGTAATTGCCCAACTGTTTTTTTTATTTGAAATCCTTACCTTGGCTATAGGCTTATCACTAATAAAGTTATTCTTGAATACTTCACAATCTATCAAATCGTTTTCAAGGGTGCTTGTATCTGCCCGAATATCGTCTTCCATTTTTGTACTAGCAAAAGTACTTTTTATAATTTTGGAACCGCTGTCATCGCTTTTTTTTTGTTTGGGGGTATCTATACGAGCTCTTTGAATAGAGTTGATGGTACGAGCTTGTTTTTTGTTGATTTCTGAGCCGGCAAGAGCAGTTTTTTTACCTTTTTTATTGTTGGCAGGAGCAGGTTTTTCCTCAGTGTCAAGGCTCTGTTTTCCCCTAGTTTTGGTAATCGACCTATTGCTTTTCTCGTCTTTGGGGTTGACATAGACAGTTCTATCTGTGCTGCTGCAAACAATAACAGGGATTTTCTTGTCTGTTTTTATGAATTTGCTGTTTTTAGTAGCGCCAAAAGAAGAAAGCTTATTATTGGTGTCATCACCAGTTTTACTGTTAGCAGGGGGTTTGTCCGTTTGTTTAGCCAACATGGTTATGAATAAAAGTGTTAGCTTGTTGACAAATAAATAATTATATGTATAATTATATGTAAAATATGGAGAGGTAAGAGAAAGGAAAGGGTCTGGATAAAAAATTGGTTTAATTTTAAGAGAGTCTTTAAGCAAGTAGACCATGCCTTGGGTATGGAAAATATAAAGAAAAGTGCATGTGTGCATTTTATTGATGTATATCAAAAAAAATTGTAAAAAAGGATAATGAGCAAAAGGTAAATGACCTGATTTTATAAAATAAAATAAAATGCAAGTCACGAATCCTTTGTATTGGCTTTGGCCTTTATGTTTAATTGAATGTACACAACAATTTATTAAAATAAACGAGAAATTAATTCTTAGGCTTAATAGTGCAGAACTATTTTTAGTTTTATTTATTTTGCAATTATAATAATTAAAGTACACTCGCGATAGTTCTGCTATTCTTTAACTATTAATAAATTGTATTCCATAAAATTCCGTGCATTTTGTATTTACTACATTGTAAACACACAACAATGCGTATACATTGTCCGGGTTGAGCAATTTTTTCTTTTATTATTCTTTTTTATTTTACCAAGGAATGTGGAACGACAAATTAAATGAAAGAAAAAATGCTAGAAAGAAACTATGGATACTGTATTATTGTGAACAGCTTCCGCAGCGATGCTGGAATAATTCCTAAAAAATTTAGCAGGGGGGGAGATTCTGAGGTTTTAGGATAACGTACATATAGACGAGACTGTCTACCACCTGGGCAAAGCTCGGTCCGGACCGAGGTCTGACTTCAACCACATGCAGGAAATACAAAAAAAAATAGCTAACATAACCACCCCCTAGAACCAATGTAACTTTATTGTGTTGGGTTCGACTCTCTATCCTCGCTGAGCTCTACCCTCTTCATCTTGCCGCAGCCCCAGTCTCTATTCTGTTATGATTTGGGGGAGCACTAGTCGTCTAGTGTTGAGGTTATGTCTGGGGTTTGTTATCGTTTTTATTACCAATGGAATCAAAAGTAGAACTAGGGCCAGCCTCATCTTATATACATACCTCGTTGCCTTTATTGTGCACTTCACAAATTGTGCACCCCGTTGGTGAGAGCTAGTGCTTCTGCAGACAGCCTGGTATCTTGGTGTGTCAAGGCTATACTCTTCGTATGTGCGCGTTCAAGCATATGCATTATGGAATGGAGGGGTATATCAGAGTGCCATTATTGTGTCCCCTGATTTGATCTTGTATGGTACTATCAATGCCCTGTTAATTGGCATGTTGAGGTTAAGAATCGTGGAACGGGTCTTCATCAACATCCACTTCCATATCATCAGGCTGGTCACCAGTTCAACCTGTGACTTGAATTTATAAACTCCACAGTCTATCCTGGTCGACTGCGAAAATAAAAAATAAATGGCAGAGAAATAAAATTTGAGTCCACATACTTGCCAGAGAAGTAGGGGGAGGATGATCACATCACATGTGGGAGTCGAAGGGCAAAATTAAAGCGTTGATCGGATGAGAATAAATTTACTCTTGATTGATCACAGACCAAGGTTATTATCAGCGTAAGCAAATTCCCAAAAAAAATAACGATCGAGTTTGTTGGTGATACGAGGAAATGAAATGGGCATGATTGCTGATTGTTATTTTTTTTATCTTCTCTTCTTTTTTTCTATGTTGAATTAAATAGAATTTTATTTTAAATTCAGTTATTTTATTATTATTATTTTATCAAGCTCATTATGTCTGCATCAACGATAAAGGGCGCGCGTATGCTATCTGCCGCAAATGCAACAGCAACCAAAACCAGCCGACTGGTGTTTGGCGCTCGCAGTCTCAGTCTCAGCTGTCGCCCACTTACTGCTACCACTGTAGTTTCCAATGCTCTGTCCCGTACACAGCAGCACACTTTACTCTCACCACGCTCATTCTCAACCAGCAGCACCCGCAAGTCTCAGTCAGCCGGCATTTCCGCCGAAGGACCGCTTACCAGCGGGCTGGAAAAGGGCCAAGAGCTGCATGGATTTAAAGTGGAGGACATACAGACGATCTCCGAGCTCAAGCTGCGTGCGATCCAGCTGCGGCACCAGCAGACCGGCGCCGAATGGCTGCATATTGAGCGCGACGACAAGAACAACGTATTCAGCATTGGATTCAACACGTCAGTGAGCGACAGCACCGGAGTCCCACATATTCTCGAACATACGACATTGTGCGGATCCGAGAAGTACCCCGTGCGCGATCCGTTTTTCAAGATGCTTAATCGGTCAATGTCAACCTTCATGAATGCTTGGACGGCGCATGATTACACGCAGTATCCATTTGCAACGCAGAATTCCAGGGATTATGAGAACTTGCAGGGGGTTTATTTGGACGCGGTGTTTAAGCCGACACTGCGGGAGGTGGATTTTAGACAAGAAGGGTGGAGGCTGGAGCGGAATCCGGATGGCGCTCTCGGGTGGCAGTTCAAGGGCGTTGTTTATAATGAGATGAAGGGCGCATTTTCGGACGCCGGCAGTCTGTATGCGACGAGGGCAGAACAGCAGCTGTTCCCGGGCACGACATACCAATATGTCAGCGGCGGTGACCCGGAGTTTATCCCGGATCTGACGCACGAGCAGCTGGTCGAGTTCCACCGGACCAGGTACCACCCGAGCAACGCGCGTATCTACTCATACGGCAACCTGCCGCTGGCGCCGCAGCTGCAGCGGGTCGCCCAGGTCATCGGGTCGTACACGCGGATCACACCGGCCACGGTGGGGATGGACGTGGAGGAGTTTGGGGAGAAAATGGTCAGCGAGCTCGGCCCCGTGGAGAGCGTCGGGACGGCAGACAAGCAGACGCGATTCTCGCTTGGATTCCTAGCCAATGACCTGCGCAACGTCTATGAGACGTTCTCCATGAGCATGTTTTCCAGCTTGCTTTTGAACGGCACATCGGCGCCAATGCACAAGGCGCTGATTGACTCGCATATTGGGTCGGACTACAGCGCCAACACCGGGTATAGCCCGTATACTAGGCGCACGTCCCTGGCGGTGGGGCTGCAGGGGATTTCAGACAGTGATATTCCGCTGGTGGAGCGCCGGATCAGGGAAACATTCGCCTTGGTGCATGAGCAAGGCTTTGAGCGGCGCCGCGTGGATGCTGCATTGGCAGGTGTGGAGCTGGCGTATAAGCACCGGACGGCGGATTTCGGGCTCAGCCTGATGAAGTCCATCAGCACCGGGTGGTTCCATGGGGTTAACCCAGTGGAGTACCTTAAGGTTAGCGAGAACGTAGCGCGCTTGCGCGCAGACATTGAGCGCGGTGGGTTCTTCGAGACCCTCGCCGACCGCTACTTCCTCAACAGCCGGCATACACTCAAGTACGCGATGCTGCCGGACACCAAGTACAATGAGCGGCTGGATCGCAGGGAGCACGAGCTGATCCAGGGCAAGCTGGCGTCTTTGAGCAGTGCGGATCTGGCTCTGGTTGACCGCAAGAACGAGGCATTGGCGCAGGAGCAGATGCGCCAGGAGGATCTGAGCTCGCTGCCGACGCTGACGCTGGCAGATGTGCCTGCGGATGCCGGGCGCTATGCTTTGTCGATGGGCGTGGCGGGCGACGGCACGCCAGTTCCGGTGCAGTGGCGTACGACTTCGACTAATGGGATCAGCTACCTGCGCGTCATCAATGATGTGCGGGACAAGTATCCGGAGCTCCGCGCATACCTGCCCTTGTTCTGCGAGTGCCTGACGTATCTCGGCACGACATCGCGCGACATGGCGGAGATCGAGACCGATATCCGTCTCCATACCGGCGGCATCTCATTCTCACCCTTTGTGACGACGGATCTTGCGAACCTGGGTCATATTGAGGCTGGAATTTCATTCGGGTCGCATTGCTTGGACCAGCATATTGAGCCCATGTACGGGTTGGTATTGGAGCTCGTGCGGGAGACTAATTTTGGCAACAAGGACCGACTGAAGGCATTGCTGAATGCGCTGGCGAGCAATATGTTTAACGACGTGGCTAGCTCCGGACACGCATATGCGAGGAGACTGGCGGCGTCGACGCTTGTGCCGGAGGCGGGGGCGCTGGAAACGATGAATGGGATTTCTCAGGTCAAGTTTATCAGTGACTTGGCGAGGCTCAAGGACCTGGACCCTGTAGTGGAGAAGCTCAAGCGCGTGCAGGAAGTTGTGTTCAACAAGCTGACTATGCGCACGGCAGTGACGACTAATAAGGGAAGTTCTGACGATAACCAGCGCGCGCTGGATCATTTGCTCCAGTCCTACCCCCAGCAAGGCCATCAGCAGCAGTCGAAGCAAGGGGGCTGGAAGGAGGTGGAGAAATTCACTGCAACCAGCGGTCGGTTCTTCTGCCCATTGCCTTTTGCAACAAACTACGCCGGTATGGCGACCCGCTGTGTTCCTTATAACCACGCAGACAGCGTCAAGCTCCAGCTGCTGGCCAAATTCCTCACTCCCAATTACCTGCACCGGGAGATCCGCGAACGCAACGGAGCCTATGGCGGTGGCGCCGGGTATTCTGCACTCCAGGGTGTTTTCAGCTTCTTCTCGTACCGTGACCCGAGTCCCCTGACGTCCATCGAGACTTTTGCAAAGTCTATCGAGTGGATTACCGCAGAGAAACATGAGATCTCAGAGAGGGAGATGATGGAGGCCAAGCTGTCTGTGTTTGGAGATTTGGATACGCCGTTGTCTGTGGCTGAGGAGGGTATGGGGTATTTTACCACCGGGGTTACGGATGACATGAGGCAGGAACGCAGGGAGCAGTTCTTTGCTGTTACGCCGGCTGATCTGAAGGACGTTGCCTGTAGGTATTTGGCCTCGGAGAATGCCGCCAAGGTCACCTCTGTTGCGGTTATTGGAGAAGAGACCCTGGCCATTTCCGGTGACTGGACCCAGGTACATCTGAAGTAACATAAATTATATGGCATGAAATATGTTTTTTTTATTATAGTTTATATGTGATTAGAGAATATCAAATTATCATTCTTTTTCTTTTTTCTTTTTTCTTTTGTCCTTTTTCTTTACGTAAACACTTCGACTGGAACCAGGATCTCCTTGTCACCGAGTTTGGCGCCCAAATTCTCGTTTCTCAAGAAATTGAGCGGAATGGGCACCAAATGTCCCCTGACATTCTTCAGCATCTCCAATGTCTCAACCGTACTCTTCCCGGGCAGCGCATGTCCATAGGGCACCTCATGTCCCGGAATAAACCTCCTATACTGCTCGAAATTTTCAATAGTGTCATCAGGCACGCACTTGAAAACATCCCTAAAAACCTCAGCATTCGTCGTCGCAGTGTTCCACCAAAGCTCCATGAAATCGTCCGATAGGGGATCCTCAAGCACGCGGCGAGCGCGCTTGCTCTCCGCAATATCTGCCTCGGACCTCTTTGTATCGATAGGCGGATTGCCCGCAAATGCCTCAAAGACATACCGCATCTGGTCGACGCTCTCCAGCAACCCCGAGTGCTCCTGGCATAGTTGCATGCGCAAGGAATGCGCGAACTTGGCGGCCTGATATGGTCTGCCGTCCATGGTTGTGCGGATAGGCTCGGTGTCTTCAACTATCATGGCAATCTCGGAATCGCGGTTACCGACCATTGATCGGTCATTGATGTTGGCTGATCCCATGATGACGTACCGGTCGTCGACGATCATCAGCTTGCAATGGATGTAGACGAGCTCGGACACGATTTGGTTGATTACTTCGGGCTCGACGTGGACAATTTCAGACTGGTCCGTGGTGGTGTGCGCCGTGTGCGGCGATGGCAGCGGAGGCTCGACGGTGACGGTGGGCAGTGATGCCGGTGCCGTAGATAGTGTGCTGAGAGGCGGCGGGCGCGGCAGAACGTTCAGGCGCCGCGTGCTCACCTGCTGCTGCTGCTGCTGCTGCTGGGCTGGAATAGCAGCCTTTTTGGCGCCGCCAAATACCTCATGCTCCATAATCTGTGGACCCATGCGCGGCGGCGGTGGAAACGCTGAGGGCTTCGGCGCTGGTGTCAAAGATGGCAGCACGGCAGCAGGCCTCTGCTTGCCCTCGCTAATGCGCGAAACTGTCGACATATTGCGGCCATGCGACGTCCCAGCACCGCCACCACCGGACTCGCCAGGGGTAGCGGCTATCTCTGCGTCGATCCGACGGCGCTCACGCATATACTCAGCGCCGGCAAACTCCGGCAGCACAGTATGCTGCTCGCGATCAACACCCTTGCCCCCAGCCTGCTTGAGGTGCTGGTTCGGGCCACCAAGGAAGGCTGCCTCCTCGGAAATGCGCTTGTTCTTTGGGTGCACGTAGTTGTCGACGTCATCCATGTCCACCTGCATGTGCGGCCCGCCGTACTCCGAGTCCGAGTCCCGCCGGTCCTCGGAAGTGAGCCCGTACTTGTGCATCTTCTTGTGCAGCCTGCTGCTACTCCCTTCTTTTTTGATTTTGCGGCCGGCCTTGGGCTTCTTTTGTCTGCCGTACTGCTTGATGTGCTCGGTGCCGCGGACCAGGTAGCGCAGCGCTGTTTTGCGCCGCCCGTCGTTGTCCAGCCGGCGCATGCCGTACCCGCTGCGGCCATCAGCCATCGCGTGGTCATACTCCATATCCGAGGACGAAAGGTCGGACTCGGACGACGATGAGGAAGACGACGACGACGACGACGACGACGACGATTCCGACTTGGCCGAGAACGTGCTGGTACGGTCTCCCCCTCCACCAGTCAAAAAGTTGCGAATTCCACCAGAGAACGACGATCTGCGGTGGGACAGCGGGTTGCGCGACAGGTTGAACGAGTGGCGACCGATCATGCTCGGGCGGGTCTGCGACTTTGGCCGGGCCGCAAGGCTGCCCTGGTCCTGCGACCGACGCCTGATCTCCTGCGACTTGCGCGCTGGATTGTTCTGCATCGGATAATTGTCCTCAGCAAAGGCCTCGTCGGGCCGCTGGAACGCAAAATCAGCGTTATGCGACGCCGGGTCGTGACTCTGGTTAAACGAAAGCGAGGGCGTGATCTGCACAGGGAACGATGCTGCGCGGTGCGTCTCGGGTGGCGGCGGTAGCGGCGGCGTCGGCGTCAGCAGCTCAGCGTGCGTGGCGGCCTTCTTGGGGTTTTCTGGCGGCTGCGTGCGGTCAATAACCGGGACGCCCTGCTTGCTCAGCATGTCCTCGAAGCCGGGCGCCTCCTGCGGCGCGTTGCCGGCAATAGCCGTGATGTCCTGCTTAACAGCACCGTCGGCAAAGCGGCGGATAACGTCGTAGGTGCGCAGACCGAAGAAGCGAATGTACTGGTGCATATCAATGCCCTCCTTGGCCAGCTGCGAGGCGATCGAGTGGTCGCCGCGGCAGATAGTCTGGTACTGCCAGTGCATAACCAGCTTGAGCGTGGCGGCGCCGGCCGCATTGACGTCGCCCTCAAAGGCCGGCATCAGGGGCATCAGCACAATGACACGGAACTTCTCCTCGCGGCGGTGCGCGTGCTTAATGCGGTCGACCAACGCCTCGGCAATGCGGTTCTTGATGGTGTACCCGGCATCCTCGCGCGCGCTCGAGATGAAGAACTGGTTCTCGATGTAGATGAAGTGTTTGGCATCGCGGATCATCTCGCAGTACGCCGTGTGGATGCTGCTCTCCTTGCTGATGCCCATAGACCACTCGGCCGATGACCGCAGCACCTGCGTGCGGCAAGTGCCGCGGTACTGCATATCGTTGCGTGTCGCCGAGTACTCGCCCTTGGGCATCAGGAATGGCATGTGCGCCTTGGCCAGCCCCTTGGAGCCCTTGATGAAGTTCCAGCGCTGGATGAAGTGGCGCGCAACGTCCCTTGCCGGCTGGCCAATCATCGCCATGTGCACGTCGTGCCACGGCATGCGCGCCGTCGAGCATCGGTCGATCAGCGTGTCCTCGTACTCGTGCACGTTGGAAAAGTCGTGGATGCGCGCGTTGTTGTAGTCCTGGCCGAAGAAGTTCTGCAGGTGCGCGAACGGCCGGCCCTTGTGCGGCAAAAAGTAGTCGGCCAGCCGGTGGCCGTGCGTGTCGTAGCGGCCCCAGCACAGGTCCAGCCCGCCAATAAACGCAAAGGTATTGTCCACAATTACCATCTTCTCATGGTGCGCCCAGAACATGGTTCCGCCGGCCAGATGGTCCGGGTGCCGCTGCACCATGATGTTCGGGTGCAGCGACTGCAGCTTGCGCTTGGTATACGCCGAGTTGATCGTCAGCGACACCGTGACCTCCTTGTAGATGACCACGTATATCTTAACGCCCTCCTCGGCCTTGCGCTTCAGCAGCCGGTCCAGCCGGAACTCCTCGTTCAGGTGGTACGGCCGCCGCAGGTGCAGCTCGGGTGACAGCCACCAGTCCTCGATGTAGATGCAGTCGGTCGCCTTCTCCAGCGCCTCAGACAGCGCGTAGAAATAGTCATCGCCGTCAACAAACCAGATGACGCGGCTGTTGTCGCGGATCGGCGCAAAAGATTCAAAGCGGTGCGGCACGGCCCACGCGGACAGCCGCTTCATCTCGCCAATCGAGTGGCGCCACTCATTGATAACGCGCTCGCTGTCGCTGCGCAGCTGGATGCGGCGGTACTGGTTGGACACGGTGATGCGGTACGGAAACAGCGGGTTGTGGCCCGACTTTTTGCGGTACTTGATGTCAAACTGCGGGTCGGCAAACAGCACGTCGCTGGGGTACGGGTCCGAGATGTGGTTGCAGAACGCGATGAACGAGTCGCGCACCAGCACCCACTGCTTGGACCACCGCCGCAGGTCGCGCGGCGTGCACCACATGCCAGTGGTATGCTCGACGCGCCGGTCCAGGCTGCCCTCCTTGCCCTTCCAGCCGACGTCCTTGATGATCGACACGGCGCTGAGCTCGAGGAACGTGCACACCTCGTAGGCCGGCCGCATGTTGAGCGCGCGCAGCAGCTTGACCAGGTACGACTCGAGCGCCTGCTTGCGGTCGACTGTCGACTGCATGCGCCGCTCGCTGCCGCTGCCGGTGCCGCCCAGATTGAACAGCCGCGCGCGCTCGATCGCGTAGCTGATCTGCGGCGGGAACGCCGGCAGCTGCGTGACACGGCCCTGAAACTTGCGCAGCGTCAGCACCGTGTGCAGCGCCAGAAAGTCGTTGAGCCGCCGGTGGATCGACCACTTGACGTCGCCGTACTGCAGCTCGATGCGCACAATAAAGTGGTGATCCTCCTCGCTGGTCGGCACCGCGCCCGACACCATGACGCTGAGCCGGATCGCGTCAAAGATCACGGGCGGCGCGCGGTGGCCGTGCTCGTCGCGCATAAAATGGAACATTGGCACAAACATCGCGTCCTGCAAGAACGGGAAGATGCTGTTGGGCATTGCGCTCTTCATCTGCCGCTGTGGCTTGCGCCCCGTCAGCACCGTGGCCTTGATGACCGCGCGCCGCAGCTTGTGCCGCAGGTCGTCGACGCGCTTGCGCCGCCCGGCCGCCTCGTCGTCGTCATCGTCGTCGTCGTTGCCATCGGCTTTGTTGTTGTGGTTGTCGTCATCGTCGTTTGAGCCGCGATGGAACAGCCGCGCGAGCAGCGGCGACTCCTTATCGTGCACGTGCTCGGATGCGCTCTCGATCTTGTCCTGTGCGCGAATGAGCTTGACCTTAACGCCGTCGGGGCCGATGACCGGCCCCCCGCTGACATCCTTGATTGTGTACGAATGCGCGAGTGCCGTTGTCGATGTGTTTGAGCCCGTGTAGTACTGCAGTGCCGACCCAGTCGACGAGACGCCTGTGTCGGCGCGGTCGCGGCTGCCGTTGCGCTCGCCACCTGCGTTGATGTCTGTGCTGCGCGCCTGTCTGCAAGGGTAGTTGTCGTCGGACCTATGCGATTAGATTGTATTAGATTGCATTGGCATTGGTATTAATATTAGCATTGAAGGTGAGCGGGGGGTGTGCTTTTTAATTGAAAGGAGCCGGGGGAAGCGGAGGGGAGGCATCTTTGCAGCAATATAGTGCATGCGCATTGAGAAATGCGCGCATCGCATTTTCAACACTTCAGCATCAAGCATTGGGCGCATCACGATCTGCGAACTCCCTTCTTCGGTCTGTGATCAGCTGAAGCAAGCTAAGCTGGGCTACGCGGAAGTAATGCCTCAACCGAAGGAAACGAACACTGCGGGTGCGGCAAGAGGTAGACATAGACATAGACATAGACATGGAGATGGAGATGGGGTGTGTTGAGGTGTTGAGCGGAATAGCATATATCAAAACGAAACAGCGGCAATAGCAACAATAGCAACAATAGCAACAGCAAAACAAAAAACACCATTGCAAGCAGTAAAACACATTAAGAGCCGTACTCATACACATACTGGACGTCACCGTGAGCCAGAGAGTCCTCGCCCATCGCAGGCACCCTCAGCTCCAACTGCTGCTGCTGCTGCTGCTGCTGCTGCTCCTCTGGCTGCAGCTGCTGTTCTTTCTCGGCATAATCGCTGTCCTCTATATTGTTCTCAGCGCGCTGGGACATGTCCGAAAACAGCTTATCCCACCCGCTAACGCTCCTCCTATGGGCATACGACACCCTGTTAGTCTCCGGCTGCTGCTCTCCAGCGGTTGAAATGGGCAGTAGCGGGGATATTGGCTGAGGCGGCAAGCATTCTATGCTGCTTCGGTTGGCTGCCTGCGGGACGTTGTTTCCAGCGAGATCTATTGTGTTGCTTTTGTGGATGGGTGGCCTCTTTTGTAATGGCGAGAGCATGAGTGCCTTTGCCGCCGCCTTCCCTGCGGCTGTCGGTCTCTGTGGTGGTGGATTGGTTGGCGAGGACGAATTTCCAATGGCCGTGGTTCCCTGCACCTGCTCTTTCTCTTCTTGTTTTGTTGGGCTCATTTCACGCAGAGGTAAATAAATAAAATGGCGAATTTTACAGTAAATAAATAAAGTTTTTTTTTTGCAAGTAGAAAAAAATGAACAAATGAACAAATACAAAAAAAAGTGGCTGCTAAAACAGAAACGAGAAATAAATAAAATGCAAAAAAAAAGAAGGCATATGCGGGGGCAAACATTACACAGTGAAATAAACACATGCTGTTTGGGTTGCAACGCGCATATCTATTTTTCCAATCAGGGGTTTTATTCAACTGAGACTTTAAAGTAGACAAGCATTAGTTTTTTTATGGCGAGACAGAGATGAGGTATTTGAGATCATATTTTTTGTCATTGCAGTGACATACGCAATTTATCTAAACGGTCCAATTTTTTTTTCCTATTTGTGCTGGTTTGTGTTCGGGCTTGGCTTTATCCGCGAGAGATATTAAAGCAAAAGTTTGTACGTTTTGCCTATTTTGGCTTTTTCTCTTCATTAATATTTTTCCATGGCTTTTTCCGAATCGGTGCTGCAATGCCTGCCCCCGATGGCTATCACGCAACCTGATCGATGCCTTATTCGTTCACGTGTATCGTCACACTCGTTTGTTTTTTGAAACACAAAGAGTAGAGCACGCACACGCACAGGCTTCTAAAGTAAAAGCTTGCCGCTTCTGCTTAAGTTCTTTATGCGGCGTAATACATTTTTATTATGTATTCGTAATACACACCGCTCAGACAAAAAAATAAAGAAAAAAAACAGGCTTGCATCCCTTTTTTCTTTTTTTTCCTGCGTAGTGTTTTTGGGTCTAAAGCATGCTTGTTATTTTTTTGTTCTTGTTTGTTTGTTTTTTCTCTCGCCTCATCCTTCTCCTATTTCACACTTTACTCCCCCCATCACTTTCCCTCGCACTCCCCCTCCCAAATAATTTTGCTTCTCTTTTCTTGGGTTTGACTTTTTTATTTGAGTTTATACTTTTTTATTCCAATCTGTGTACTCTATTTTTATTTGCATTTCTCTGTCTCGAATAATATTACCATCAACGCCGCCCCGTTGCAGAGACGCTCTTATTTTTTGCTACCCACGCCGCCTGTCAATACAAACCAAAAACAAACCACAGCAAATACAAATATAAAATACTGAGCTCTTTTTCCAACTAGCGAAATATTCGAGTGGAAAGGCAAATGGCATCGATTCTAAAAGCGATACTGGACTGGCTTCGGAGCCTTTTCTGGAAGGAGGAGATGGAGCTTACGCTGGTCGGACTGCAAAACTCGGGCAAAACAACATTGGTAAACGTCATAGCCTCTGGCCAATTCACCGAAGACATGATTCCCACGGTGGGCTTCAACATGCGCAAGGTAACCAAGGGCAACGTCACGATGAAGCTCTGGGACATTGGCGGCCAACCGCGGTTCCGAAGCATGTGGGAGCGCTATTGTCGCGGAGTCAACGCCATTGTGTTTGTCATCGATGCCGCCGATCATAACAAGTTGGACCAGGCGAGGGCCGAGTTGTGGAGTTTGTTGGAGAAGCCGCAGTTGGCCAACATTCCGGTTTTGGTCCTGGGCAATAAGAATGACTTGGACGAGTCTCTGACTGTGGAGCAGCTCATCGAGGCTATGAACCTGCAGGCTATAACTTCGAGGGAGGTTGCTTGTTACTCTATTTCTGCCAAGAATCAGGTCAATATCGATATTACGCTCACGTGGCTCATCCAGCATTCGTCGTCGGCATCGTCGCCGACCGCAGCACACGCCGAAATGCCAATGTGAACTCCTTTTATATTTCTTCTCTCCTTCTTTTTTCTTTTTGTTCGCTCGCCCCTTTTTATATTAAACAGCAGCCAAATTCCCCCCTTGCAAAACCTCCTTTTTCCTCTTCTTCTTTCCGGTGCCTTTCTTAATTAAATTTATCAACTATATTTTATTATCGAGTGAAACTAAGTGAGAGCGAGGCCCAGAAAGATATTAATGCAAAGTCGAAACAAATCAAATGATGGCAAGGGCAAGGGCAAGGGTAAAAATATACAGCCAGGTTGGTGGAAATGAATGAAGAAAATTTAACAAGGGTTTTTTTACTTTTCTTTTGCTAATTTTTTTTTAAAAAATTTGCGTTATATCTGATATTCTTAAATAAATTTATTACCAATATGATGGACTTAAAGGGCTCTTGCCACTGCGGCGACATTTCCTTCGAGTTCTCAAGCCAAGCGCCCGTCCCCTTTATGCGCTGCTACTGCTCGATCTGCCGCAAGACGTCCGGCGGCGGCGGCTACACGATCAACATCATCGGCCTCACCTCCACGCTAACCGTGACCCAGGGGGCCGATAAGCTGAAATCCTACCGCGCAATTAAGGACAAATCACAACCCGTCGACAAACAAGTTCTGTGCCAGAAGAGATTCTTTTGTCCCAATTGTGCGTCGTATCTGTGGGCACATTCGGAGGAGTGGGAGCAGTGGATTTACCCTTATGCCTCAGCCATTGATACGCCGTTGAAGGTTCCACCGGCGACAACAAGTATTATGCTGGGGAGTGCCCCTGAGTGGACGGATCCTAGGAAGTTGCCGAGAAAAGTTGTGGATAATGAGATGTTTGAAGAGTACCCTGAGTACTCGTTGGAGATGTGGCACAAGGACCATGGCGAGCTAGTGTGAATAAAAAATATTGAACCATTATGATTTTGTAGAAAAGAATATTAAAATATAGTATTTTTTCAAAGATATTCTAGGTCGTAAATATTTGTTCGCAACCCTTATTTATAGGTTTCCTTCATCGCTGTGGTTTGCCACAAACATTGACATATGCAGTTGATTTTTGACTTGGGTATTTAATCCGGACCATTGAACCTGTAATTTGGCAGCGCATTAACAGGCGAGTTGTTTCAAATGGCATTTGATGTCCATATTCGAAGCATTGTCATCGCATCGAACTAGTTTTGTGACTACTAGTGGAGCATCCAAATGGCTGTCGTTTTTTTGCTTGATTATCGCTGTGCTCTTGTGCAACTCGCTTTGTACCCCCCTCCCCGTGGCCGCGTATCGGCGCTTGTTAACTTTGCACTTGATCCTGTATCGCTCTTGTCCTCGTTGCTGGGCTCTGGCGTACATGGATCTAAAAATGCATTGGTCAAGCCCGTAATGCCGTTATAAGTTGGCTCTTTGTTAAGGCGAACATGTCACCCTTCAATCCTGTGTTGCGGTTCAAATGATAATTCTTCGATGAATGGCGACTCGTCTCCAAATGTCATTGTCATTGATCTCAACTCAATTAGAAGTGGCTCTCACTTTTCTGGCAATTCGATTAATGATGACACGATGTGTTCGATCAGTGCCATGTTAAATCACGTCAGCAAATCTCAGAGTTGTTTATGCGCTCGGCTCATTTATTACTTGAAACACTCCTTCAACGCCTTCCATTCAAATATGGTTGTTCTCAGCATTAAAAATGTGCTTGGATACTGTTGACATTGATGATGATGACAGTGATGATAGCACATGTGACGATAAAAGTGATGAGGACAGTACATATTGTGATGCTGTCGAAGATGGTGTAGAATAAACGAGTCTTGCTTTCGTCTCAATCGGCAGCGGTGGAAAATCGGAGAATGAGAATGAATCAGATGATGTGGGCAACAATGACGACCATGACAATACGCTTGAAGAATGTAGTCTGTACGGCTAGGTCGAATAATCTAATATCAAATGATAATTACTGCGAGATGTTTTGTTTGAATAGTCTGTTTCGAATTCCGCTGCTGGTGTTTCCCTGGGTTGCCGCCGAATAAGTCCCTGCGACACATGCACTGGGTGGTAAATTCTGGGCAAACCAAATAGGCTTGACACATGCACCAAAAATGCAGGCAAAGCCAAAGGCAAGACTGGCGAGATTAGCAATACTAACGTGGGTATTATCACATAGTTTTATTCAACAGGCAGCATGTAATCAAACAGCTCTACTGGCTCTTCGCTCTCATAGGGATCATCAATCTCGTCAATGTCAAATTCATGCACGCCTGTTGCAACAGCATGGCTATTGGTAATAAATAGCACAGGTGGCCCGGAAGTGTAGCTGTCTGTGGAACTATTGTCAAACGTGCCATGATATTACAGGTTGTCAAAGCCCTTTGATGAGCTAAAGTTCTCGGCGCCGATATTGCTGCTATTCCCTCCATGATCGTTATCCTTGTCGCAATATTTGTCCCTTGGTGACATATTGCTCATTTGGTCTTGGTCTTCCGATGCATGAAACATTATTAGCATGCTGACCTGAATGCCCCTAGACAATGGCGGACCGTTTATCATCAACAGATAATAAACCGTACCCTTGCGACTCATGTCCTCAAATGGCCCCTCTCTATAATAACAATAATCAACAACATTGACAACGTTTTCCAGGCATTTTAGGCTCACCATCCTGCCTGGCTCAAGCCAAATTGGGTTACGACTTTGGTTCACCTTTATGTTTGCTTGGCGTCTGATTCGCAAGTGAGCCTTTTCGGATTTTTTGTGAATTCTCTCCTCCAATTCCTCAACGCTCGGTGCCAGGTAGTTGACTTTGATTATTCTGTAATCCTCGCGTGCTAAAATCACTTTGTATCTATAGAACTGTTTAAGCGGAGTCATGCCAATATTTGGTAAGAATTTCACAGTGTGCACAGCCACGATTTCTGGGATAAATGTTATCTAGCCTTTATTGCCCAGGTTGTCTGCGTGCAGATGACGTAGAGCGTTCTTGAACAATTCGATGGCAATCTCAGCCAAATCTAACTGCGGGTGATACCTAATCGTGAGCATGCTCAAGATGGCATTGTCGTCGACAAACTACTTGTATTGCTCTAAGTTAAACTGGGTCTCGTTATCTGACGCCATGCACAGCGACATAATATAAACGCTGCACCAATTGTCCTGTATCATGTTTATAATTGTGCGTGCCGTCATTTCTTTGACTGGATACATTTTAATGTAGTCGCTTATACCATTGTGTGCCAAGAGC
Source organism: Kickxella alabastrina (assembly GCF_025024165.1). Classification (NCBI taxonomy): domain Eukaryota; kingdom Fungi; phylum Kickxellomycota; class Kickxellomycetes; order Kickxellales; family Kickxellaceae; genus Kickxella; species Kickxella alabastrina. The sequence goes on along the minus strand of NW_026251507.1, from coordinate 75,339 downwards.
GCGTCCACAGCCCAGTATTTTGTCTTTCCCATCTGTACATTTATCTGATACAGATGGGAGCGTAGCCTAGCTAAATTGGACGTGATCATCTGTGTGTATATGTGATTCTAAATGGTGTTAAGCTGGCAGTTCTCTCACCATAATACCATGTTCTGTACCATAGCAGGTATGTTTTTGCACTACAGGTGGTGGCGTACGTAGTCAAGTACTTGCTTGTATCCAAGGTGGTGCATTAGTTTTGGGGTTTGGACGCGTAAAGATGGGGATCTGGAAGTGAGCGCTTGTTGCCTCACCAATACCATACTCAAGACGAGTTGGCACAAATTTCCCGTGCGCCTCCCATGCTTTGTCACTTATTGTATGTTGGATTGTGTGTGCGTGTTTTGCGCCTAGTCACATTGGGGGCTTGATTGGTCTAATGGCTCCTCGAGGCGGACATTCGCTCAGATACTCACGCATTGTAGAGTTTTCTGATATCAAGTTATAAAACAACGAATCAAAGTGCCTGGCGCTATCCAGCTGGTGAACAATGTGGCCAGCAACGCTCTTCTCAAGTTACCGACAGATGCATTGTGTCCCAGCGTCTAAAGGCACTGTCTCGTTGGTACAAAAAATAATCTGATAGCAGGCCAATCTTTACGCGCATTTTACGAGGGTGCATGGCGGCAATGTTCGGTGCGGTCGCGGAGTCAAAGTCGTTGTTGTTATTTGCGTTTCAAAGTTTGACTGCCTGCGCATCTGCCATCAACTCGACAGGAATGTCATCGGCGCAAATGTCAGCAGTTGGGTTTGTGACATCTGTGCACTCATAGTCCTCGTTGGTAATCAGTTGGATCAAATAATCAGCATTAGCTTTTTCGTTGGTGCCTTTGACCCCTTTATTGTCAATACTGTGCCTGTCGCGGTCAACGCCATTCTCCGCAACAACTACAACTGAGCCGTTAAGTGATTGCTCAATAGAAAGTATCGTCAGGTCGTTGGCTTGCTTCTGTCTAAGTTATTTATGCATAGCTAGCGTCATCAACTTAACGTCGTGTTACAATAAAAAGCATTTATTAAGATGAACTAAAAGAAAGCTAAGGGATGAACAGCCTCCATTGTTCATATTCATTAGTATTTATGTCCATATGAATTCCCGCATATCCAAGTAGGGAATTAACTGGCGATTGATCCATTAATCAATCACCCAGGACAAGCCGCATTTTCTTGTATCGCATCAAGCTTATACAAAAAGTTACTGCCTACGGTTAATTCCCAGTCGTTTGTCAGTTTTTCAGTTACTTCTAGCTTCAACCATCTACCAGGTCCGTCGGCAATCTAGACCTGCACTGGGACTATTCCTAGTGCGCGGAATGGCTGCTGTTCCCAGGGTAACTTGAGCATTTACTGCCACCTCTAATATTTTAAGATACAGCCGGCTAACTGCATATGCAGTCATCAACGATATTGCGGCTTCTTGGTTAGCCACAGCTTTTACTGGATTCTCACCAATAAAGACATATCCTAGCCGAGCTCAATGTTTAGCATTATTCCTGTCCCTCGCTGTTAGACTTTGTTTAGTCAGAATGTTGTAAAATTATTACATATCAAATATATTCTTGGGCCAGCTTGTGCTCCTTTCTGAACTGACTTTGTGAATTGTTTGGTCCTCTCCACTCGAGGAGCGTGCAATCAACAGCTCGTTGGCGGGTGCACCACTCTCTCGGAGAGGTACATAATTAGTATTGGTGTACACCTGTGCCTTTTTCTTGAGCTACTCAACATGCCGTTTTCCAGCTGCTCAACGTCTGTTGCTCCTACTCTGTTTTAAAAATTAAACGCCATATCTTTAATAACCATTTGATCTAGATTGTTAGCCGGCAAAATTGACACTAAAGCTTCAAGTTTTTGCCAGCGATATTCTGATCTCCTGGATGATACCCAGAATAATTGTACGGTCCACTTTTGAGTAAACATGTTTATATTGCTCCTATTGAGTTGGAAACACTGAGCTTAACTATCTAGCCATCTCGTATCTTCCACCAGAGTCGTTTCTGATTGCCACCAGGGTAAACTGAAAATGACTGACAATATTATCGCATATGCATCCATTGAATGTCTCACCCAATTTTACCTTGTTTATAACCAATTATCTCTTTGGTCTGGTCATTCAGTTTTAATTTTATTATTATTACCTTCTGACTGTTGGATACAGTAGGCAAAGATAATGCAAAAAATTCACTTACTTGGCTCAGCCATTGAGTGATTGATATAATGACTTTCCCGTTCTTGTCGAGCGTAAAAGGGAATATCTGCCTTGAACAGATCCATATCCACGCTGATAACATTGGGCATGTTTGTAGCACCGCTTTCCAAGCTTGTCGTTGAGCTTTTATCTTGACTTACTGCCGTCATTGCGTGATCAGAGGTATCCAAACTTATGCTTTCAAAGTCCAAGATCATAATTCAACTCAAATATAAAGTAAAAATTATTTCTGTTTAAATTCAGCATTATAGATTTAATTTAAATTATGAAAACTTATTTCTTCCAAAGAGAAAAAAACCAGGACATTGATTCCTGGCAATGCCTCTACTATTTGATTTCCTCAGTGCTATGGTTTAGCATACACATCGTCATGCGTAGTTAGCTTTGGCTTTAAAATCAAACCCATTTTGCAGCATGTACGCATACATTTACGCTCGTGTACTCTTAAATTAATGCCAATAAATTATAACGTTTTTCTTTTAACCAATTAACAACCAAAATGCTAGTAAAGTGACATAAACAAAATAGGGGCAAACGGTTAAATTAAACCAATGTTGTTTTTGGCCGCTAAGTTTATCTTTGTTACGCGTTGTATTGCGGCATTAATTAAAACAAAATACTGTTAATATGAGAGTACGCTGCGTGCTTTTGGTTTTGTTGTATTATTTGCTTGCGTTTGTTTTATGTCCAGTAATATTTTTTATTTATTTTTTGGATATTATAATTTTAAGGTAAAAATGAAAAATGATGAAAAATGATAATGATAATGAAAAATAAAGTGAATTTTGCGGATCAATCAAATGACCGCGGCTGAGATCTGGTGCATTTTATATGTTCAAAAGCACGCGCCGCTTTTTGGCAGGTTTTGTATTGTCAAGCTTGAAAAGAATTTTGGAGCGCATTGCCAGCGCGCCGCACTCAGCTCCCAACTCTGCAATCGACACAGAGTGAACATCGTCGGCACTGTCCAGTTGAGCCTTGCGCTCGCTTATTTTTCGGCGAAGAGAGTCCATCCTAGCGCCCACCATATCAATTTCCAAGCCGTAATCTGCAGCCTTCTCGCTATAATAATCGTTTTTATAGATAGCCGAATCTGCCAGCCCATACATAAGGAAAGCCTCGTTGTGCTTGGTGGTAATGCTAGCGCGAGACTCGCAGCGCAGCTTGGCTACTTCAGCGCGCAAGTCCTCAAGCTCATTGTGAGCATTTTCGGCTTTGGTGCTAGTCTTGTCAAGCTCATGGCGCAGCACTTTCGCTTCAGCGTGCAACACTCCAAGCTTATTGTGAGCAGTGTTGGCTTGATTGCAGGCTTTGGCAAGTTGATGCTGCAGAGGTGCCACTTGAGCGCGCAATGTCATGAGCTCGAATTCGGCCATAATGCGGCCCAATGATTCCTGAGCGCAAGATGCGGCCAGCTCGGCCTGTGCAGCCTTGGCGACCTCAAGGGCAGACTCCAGCTTGGAAAATGCAGTGCCAATGCTGTTGCAAGCAAACTCGGCCGCGCTACGGATCCCTGCTTCCTGGGCGCGAGCAGCCTCCAACTCGGCGAGATTAGCTTGGAACGCGTCTATTCCAGCACTCAGCACAGCATTCTTGCTCTCGGCATTCGCACGGTTAGTGTCGGCCACATAACGGGCGGTGTATTCGTTGAAATATTCAATCTCCAGCTCACAAAGCGCGTCTTCAGTCCCTTCCAATCTAGCCTCGGCCACATAACGAGCAGCGCGTTCTTCATCAAGGGCACACTGCAGCTGGTAAATAATTCCAGCAGCGTTGTCGATACCAGAGTTGGCCTCAAGCTTGGTCTTGAAAACGGTACAAAAAGCGCGACGAAGCACGTTGGCCTTGCGCGGCACAGTCAATGCGGTGGTGGTAGCAGTCAATGTGGTGGAAGCAGTTGCAGCGGAGGCAGGAGTAGCGGTGGCAGGGTTGGCTGATATGCGCAGAATTGAGCGCAACTCGCGCGCAAAGACATTCATACGCGAAGGCATGGTTAAAAAAGATAAACAATAAAATAAGATAAAGTACTAAGGTAGTGTTAGTGATATTGGCAGTGTTGATGATGTTGGTAGTGTTGGTGGATGAAATTATGTGTGGGTGGTGTTGAAGAGAAGTTAACTAGTGGTGTTGAAGGGGAAAACAAGGGTGAGAGACGGTGGAAGGGGCGGGAAATATCTGTTTTTCTATTTTTTCGGTTTGGCGGCAATATTTTTGTCGCTCTTTTTTCTGTTCTCTGCAATTTGAAAAAATTCAGCATTGAAAATCGAGCTGCGCGTTTGAGAACGAAATGAAAAACCGAGAAGCGTGTGTTTGCCATCTAACAAGAAATTTGATTGGCCAAATCCAAATCTATATTTTCAACTTTTTTAAAAAATTGAAAATGGTCATATCCTTTGCTTGATATCAACCAATCATGCCACGTGAATTTTATGAGCTTGCGTCCTTTATTATTTGTAACAACAAAACGATGAAGAACGCATCATGTTTGTATTTTTTTGCATATCCTTTGCCCGAATGTGGATGACATTGCATGCGTGCGTATGGATTGCCAATCACTGTAGATACGCGTCGTGATAAAAGGGGAAATCGATAAAGCAGCTAAAATAACATCCGAATTTATTAAAACTCGGATAAAGATGAAAGATGCCTATTTACTATCAAGATGACTGATTTTCCAGTATGTCGGCTGCACTACCCCAAGCAGGGCCCAGCAGCAGCAGTAGTTTCAGTAGCAGTAATAGATGCTGATGTTGACATCTATATTCGTGGTGGTGACTGTGCGGGGGAGCACAGTCAAACAGGGCCCTTTTCCTTTGTTTACTTTTCTTCGCATGAATTCCAATCGAGTTTTTGCTACGCCAGAAAAAAGACTGTCGTGTAAATAATTCACCATCTGCTTGGTTAAAATATTATCGCTATTTTTGATTTGTTTCTCTTCTTCCATCCCTTTCTGTTTTTTACGTACGCGCTGAATAAACGAGGGGGAAAACAAAAAGATTGTCAACTTTTTTGTTTATGATGAGGAGAAAGGATGAAACAAAAAACAATTCAGTTATTGTTGTGCGGAAAATAGACAATGCACCGAACAAGATGAGGGGTTAAAAAATAATCGGTGTTTTGATTATTTGACGCCTTTTTCCTCCACATTCGACAGAAGAAAAAGAATAAAAGCACAATGAAAAATTGGTTTGCTGACACCCTCCTTATCAGGAACAGCAAGAAAAAGGTAGCTATTGGCCTAATTAGCTCATCTTAACGGTACCAAGACAGAATAGCTCAAATTGTACAGTTGGTCTCAAACCAATGCGGATGAGTATTCGGGGCTCGAATGCTGAATGTATCTTATTTGGCAAAAAAGAGGCAAAGAAAAGTCCCACAGACAAATTATTTTTCGAAACAGGCGGTTGCTAGCAGTCTCATTGCATGTAAACAAGCGTTGCCAAACCAGCGCTTGCTTGCTTGCTTAGTCTAGTGTTTCTTTTACTTTTGTCACGCAAATTAGTGCTTGTTTTCTTTTTTTGTCGCTTGACCTTGCTAATTCAAAAAAGTTGAATTTGGAATTTGTCGTGCTCTATAAAAATGTGGGTCTAAGTTAATATATTCAAGTCTTAAAAATTACTTAAGAAACTGAAAAAGGGGGCAGCGCTGTGTGGGCAGCGCTGTGAACATCATGGTGTTCCTTGATGTCAGTTAGCAATAACAGAAATGTGTATAGCGGCCATGAGGACGATCTTGATTCTTGAAAAGGGAAGATAGTGGCTTGAAATGTGTATTGGACACCACAGAATTCATATTTTCCAAAGTTCCAAAAAACACTTTTTTGGCTCTATTGTTTTGTGTTTTTTTAATCGAGTCCTTGCACAAGCCTCGCAATCAAATCAGAAGCGCATGAAAAAAGTTAGACGACCCGCGATGAGTAGCTATAGCCATTGTACCGGAACCAGAAACAGGTGGCCTGGTTGTAAGCTTTCTGCGAAGTTAGAGCAATTCTGAGGAACACTTGGTGGCCTGCGCCCTAATCGGAACCATTGGTAATTCAACACTCGCAAGCAGGCATGGTGACGGGTACTATTTGCGCTGATCAGTACATGCAGGAAATGCAAATCAGTATTTATTTTATAGCCAAGGCCCCAATTACATTATATCCACGTGCGCTGATCGGAAATATATTGTTTTCTGCTCCCTTTTTTGGAAATCAGCAAATAAAATTAAGAAATCTGATGGTCAGGATTCAAACTCAGAATATAACAGAAAAAATATGACGTCACACGGTTAATGCTGCTGATACATATTTGTAAAAGGATTGGGTTACGCTGCCTATTCTATAAAATTTTGATTAGTCCTATTTTTTTGAATTCAAATTCGCTTTTTTACTTCTCACCGTTTTCTTCACTCTGCTATGCCCACTTTATGAACCATGCACAGTTTGACTTTTCTCTTACGACGCTTCTCGTCTGATACTTTAGTTCCAGCAATTAACTTTTTTATTTAGATGTTTTAAATTCAATAGATTTTGAACGATACCTTATTATTTGACCATTCCTCTTTTACTATTTATTTGTTAAGATAGTCACTACGATCTGCACAGCAAGTATTTACCTTGGCCTGAAAACCTGGCCTTTTAAGATTTTGGTATACTTGACCGAGCTCTCGCTTCCAAGACTGAATACAAGCCTACTCTCTCAAAAAACAAGGTCGGCGGTAACTTCGCACAGATGAGACGAGCATGGCAACGGGTATCAATCAGGACCGGTAAATTTGAGCTCTGTGAACACAGCTTTAATGTCAATGTCGGTGGAGCTGGTGTCGTAGCCAGTGGTCATATTGTTGTTGAGGGTATATTGCAACCCAGAATGTGCATATATGGCATGTCCTGTGCCCAGTCAGCTCGGGCCCCAGATTCCAGAGTGTCACTGCTCCAAAGCTCAAGACTATAGAGACCACTGCTGTTGAAGTCGAGACTGCAGTTGAGGCCGAGGGCACTCCCAAGACGCGTGTCAGTACTGCAGCCGCCGTTCCTGCTTTAGCACTGCTAGTTGCACGCGATTTTGTATTGGTTGCCCTGCTGCCATCCAGACCAACAGACTGGCCGAAATTCTTTCCCCCCACAATGGCAAGAGTCCCTTCTATGTGAAGAATGAGCTGAACGTCCGCCAGTTCTTGCACGAAGACCGCTTTTTCTTTGCCATTGCCCAGGAGATGCACCCCATCATGCAGCCGGGGCGCTGCCTGCCCCTGCTGGCCGGACGCTTTATGGCTACCATATTCTATGAGCCCTCGTCGCACATATCGTCATTGTTCCAGACTGCCATGCTGCGCCTGGGCAGCCAGGTGTTTGCTGCGAGTAGCAAAATGTCATTGGTTTCCAAAGGCTAAACCCTCAAGTACACTGTGTACACCTTTGCTTTGTACGCCAATATCATTTTTCTGTGCCACCTGCAGCCTGGCTCCGTTGTGGGCACTTCATGCATGTACAGTGTGCCCGTCATCAACACTGGTGACGGGATTGGTGAGCACCTGTTGCAGGCCATGCTCAATGGCTTTACAATCCGCGAGGTGATGGGCACAGTTAGCAGTCTGACCATTACCCTGGCCAGTGACCTGCGCAACGGCTGCACCATGCACTCGCTGGCCTGCGTGCTCGCCCAGTACAAAAACTTCACCTTGGGCATGATCAGGGATGGCGGTGACACATAGTCCAAGTCCATCAAGGGCGACGTTGACCTGCACGCACCCTGTGTCATGCAAAACAAGCTCATCACACTCACCGACGATGTGCTGGCCAACACCGATGTTTTGTACACCGCTTGCATGCAGAAGGAGCACTTCGATTTTCTCGAGGAGTAAGAGCAGACCAATAACGCCTACACTATCGACAACAACCCGATGCGCAAGTGCAGACGCAACATGATTGTCATGCACCCACTTTCTCGCGCTTCTGAAATTGCTTCCAAGGTTGACATTGACCAGCGCGCTGCATACTTCCACCAGATGCAGCATGGAATGTTTGTGCGGATGGCCCTTCTTGCGCTCATGCTCTGCCGCAATTTTAATAGTGTTTTACTACTTTATTTTATATAATCCTAAATTCTAAAACTTATTCATTAAGATGTTAATAAAAAAGAAAAATAAATTTAAAATAAATTCTCTTTAAAGCTTGAACAGGAACTCCTCGTATGCACGGTCTACGGCTGCCGCCTGGCTGCTGTCTAACTTGCCGCAGACTAGCTTGCGCAAAGCGATTCTGAATGGGTTGTCCATCTGCTCCAGCTGCTCCTTGGTGCTTTGACTGATAGCCTGCTTGGTGTCATTTTCAATTGGTGCATCCGTCATGGACTTCTGCCGACACTTCACGTCAACATCCAATGTATCACCCGACTCCGTCTCCACTTGCTGCTTCAGAGCGCTTGAAAGTGGATTGCTTTCAACATCCCCAGTCCCCACCGGCAAGTCACGGCTACTGAATCATACAGGCTTGCTAATGATTTAAATGACAGAGCTGTCTTGGATTGCGCAGTTGGCCATTATCTTGGAGTCCACCAGCCCCTTGCCGTTGAGGACCAGTTGCATGCTGTTTGCAGGAATATTAGAGAGGCGCAAAAGGATGTTTCTTCACTTGCAAAACAATGCGAATGGACAGTGTTTTCCAGCGCGAATTTGCTTACAGACACCTTGGGCGTGTGGACGTTCAGCGACAAGTTGTCCTTGCAAACTCTGGCTGATGCGACGGCCGGCTGGATGGACAGAATCTATTTGGTGGTATCATTGATTTATTTTACCCAGTCAGTGTATTATCTTATGATGTTTTTGGTTTTGAAAGAATGTGTTGGTGTTCAAATTGTGCAAATGTGCTGTGTTGAAATGTACCTTGATGTTGTTGTAATTGGCTGGCGGGTACCGAATTTCCTTGGGGCCCTGATGTCTGGGTTGCATGCGCACAGCGCAGAAAGCTGCGACAGCTGGGCGATAATGGCGTCAAAGAATGAGGAGCTGGACATGATTGGGGAAGTGTTATTTACAAAAAAGAGGGTTCAATGTATAGCAATTATAAAGTGTAATGAATATTATTTTAGCATTAGAAATGAAAAGAGATACTTCTTTGGCTTTGAATCGTTTGACAGACAAAAATGATAGCAAACATAAATGGCCCAGAATAGAGATCCAAACTTACGTCGTTTTACCAAGAGCGTTTTTTTTACCACTCAGCTGCGCCTACCCTATTACGCACCGTATTGCGGCATAAACTATAACGACATACTGTTGGTAACGCGAGAGTGCGCTGCGTGCTTTTTAGTCTTGTTTAAATTTTTTTGCTTGCGTGTATTTTCATTCCAGAAGTATTCATTTTTTTCATATATTTTATTTTGGTGGTAAGAAAGAAAAGGGATAAAAAAGACAGTGATGTGGCTTACAAAAGTGAGGGTTGATTCGGACTTGGCATAGGACCCGGTACAGCTCCAATGCCCAAGTACTTGCGCCGCCATCAATGAAACTTGGGAAGTGTTTTGCCTATCATTGTTGATGGTCAGCAGCGGCCTTTGTGTTATGTATATTTGTGCCGTCGCTTTGTCGAACTTTTGCTGGCAGTGTCGGCGGAATTGGCACAATTATGCACTATTGCCATCCGATCTCCGACCAGAAGTGCGGTGTTCAGCTAGGAGGGACTGTGTCTTTTCACGCAGGGCCTTCATCTTGTTGAACCTGCGGTTAGCCTCGATATTCGCTGAAGCGCGGGCGCAATACAGATCATCCAATTCATCGCGTAAATCATTAATTTTATCGCACAAATCATCGACAGTGTCCAATGCCTCGTCACGTTCTTCCATAAGCCGATACGATTTGTCTGCTGAAACCCTGAGTCTGTTGTTGGCCTTTGCCAAAGCAATTATGCCTTCAGCACTGTTGAGCTTAAACTCCTTCCGCAAAAAATTGGCACTGGAAAGCTCGACCTCGGCCTCAACCTCGGTCTCGGTTTCGGTGGAAGTGTCGCTGGTGAGGGCCACATTCGCATTCGCCGTCCCAGGGGGCTTGTCAGCAGCTATCGACTCGGCTTGGGCAACCTTGGGTTGAAGGGGGGCACGTACCTTAGCGCGGGTCCAGCTGAGCTGATTGCCCATAGAAACTGCAAGGTCGTAGGCAGAGTCGAGCTTGCAGTGTGCGGTAGAATTTTTGGCATATAATGTCCTAAGTCTGCACTGCATAAGACCATGAGTGGCTATGGACATGGTGAGCTGGTCGCGGGCATACTGCTTTTTAGTAATTGCTTTGTCAACCTGGGCTTGCAGATTGTTTATCTTGGCGTGCGCCATGCCAACCTTACCACGTTGGACGCCGACCTCGGCGCAAATAAAATCGAACCGCGCGCAGGATGATTCCACAAAATCAAAAGCCTCAGTGAGCTTGGACTCGGCCACAGCGCATGCGGTGGACTCTACTTTTAGAGCAAAGATAGCCGCCAAGTGAGCGCTCTCGCAGACAAGGGCTCTTTCAGCCGCAGCGTCTGCAAGCTCAAGTGCCTCAATGAGAAAAGCCTCCGCGCTGACGAGGCTGCCCTAGCGGGCGTTGGCTCTGGCGCGCAGAGTTGCAGTTTTGCTCTCCGTCTTTGTACAAGCAGTCTCCGCCTCTGCACGAGCGGTCTCGGCTGAAAATCGGGCCTTTGTCTCCTGAGCGCAAGCAGCCCTTGATTCAGCATGCCCGTGTTGAAGATTGCAAATTGTTGCGTGAAGAGCCGCATTTTTGTGCTCCATTTCCGCGAGCTTAGCCTCGGTCACGGGACGGCTGGTAGATTGGATTGCATGGTCAAACCTCAGCTTAAAAAATGCGCAGTTAGTTTTGGTGAGGACAGACGTGGTTGCAGAATGGGCAGCTGCAATTTCAAACGCCTGGCTGTCCAGCAGCTTGTTTTCGGCGCTCAATTGTGCGGCCTGCATTCCGAGAAGACCCGGTTTGGCGTCGGAAGGAGCTTGGTAGAGGCTGTAGCGCATGTGCCTTCTATGCAACAGGGCGACAGCGCTCTCGAACGTCTCGGCAGCCTCGGTGGTCTCGAAAATTTTGGCGTCAGTGTCGACGATGCCCGTGTAATCTTGGCCACAGTGTGTGACAATGGTTGCACACATAGAAGCGCAAACTGCACGGATAGAAGTCATCTCAAAAAAGTTGGAATAATAAAAAAAGATGCAGGAGGGACTAAAGAATAAGAAATGGACAAATTAAAAATTAAAAATGGATATGTGAAGGTAATATGCTAAAAGCTATAAATGCAGAAATATAAAATATCACTCGGGGAATAAAGATAAAAAAGCAAGAAGGACGGCGCGTTGGTTTTACAAAAAACAATACAAAATATCAATGTGATGGCGTTGGTGGTGGTGTTGGAGAGAGATGTGCATAGGTGGTGTTGGAGAAAGCTTTGCTTGAGATGTTGGAGGGAAAAAAACAAGGATGAAAGATGGTGGAAGGAGCAGGGCGGGAGATACCTAGTATTTATTTTTCTGCCATTTTTTTGTTTTACGCTGTGCTGAGCTGTGCAAAATAAAAGCGAGCTTCTTTTTGCTACTCACAAAAAAAATAATGTGTACTCTTGGGTCGTCTCTTTCAGGTTCAGCTGGAGCGGAGTGCAAGTTTCAAGAGGGCTTTCTCGTTGCATGTATATTCCCTCTTTTTTGGCGAAAGCATGCCTTTTTCATGCATGTTATTGTTCGAAGATCGGCAATATCCGAATATCCGGTATACTATTTCAAAATATGCACATATTGATCAGCGGTCACTTTTACAATGATTTTTTTAAACCACGGTTGCTGGCGGGCAGACCATGTGTGTACAGAAAAAGTTGATATCAGTCAGGATAGGTTTTTCAGCCAAAAATAATTGTGGCTTTTTGTAAAAAAAAAATTGCCAGGCTCACGTTTAGGCTGGGCTGGAATATAACAAAGTAGCAGCGGCAATATGCTTTCTTTGTTTTGTCAGTGGTAGCAGTGCGAGTAAGGAAGGTGGGTAATGGCATAATTTATTTATGTGTTGGCTAATAAATTATTCTTTTTTCTGGTGGATCCGCATCAATCGTGGCAGCTAAAAGGTTCATTTGCACATTGGGATACATGCACATAAAAAAGCCAAAACAAACAATGGATAAAAAAGAAGGTTTCATCCGAAACATCGAGCAAACTGCAGCCATTTCTGCCTCCACAGGCTTCACAAATAGAGGGCGTTGATATCCGTGTTTCATCAAACAATGGTTGGCGGCCACCTGTAAAAACTAGGAGGGGGAGTCGGATGGGCAGTTGTTTTTTCTCACTCGGTGTCAGCAATGTCAATGGCTGACAAAAAATGAGCAAGAGAGGGGTAAACAAAGAAAGCGCGTGGTTGAATATAAAACAATGGGAAAAGATGGATGCATATTAAATTGGGTCCCTCTTTTTGCAACATAGAGGCAAACAAAGGGGGGCGCAAGGTGCAAAGTTGGAGGCAGATGCTACGGGCCAGTATTTTGCAGCTCGCACAGGGGACATTTTTAATGTATCAAAAACATGAGACAAAAAAGCCACAGAAAGCCATTCCATAAGGTAGACAAATCCAAACCATTTTGTTTTGCTTGACCTGGGACCATCATGGTCTGAAAACACAGACATTGCCATTGTGAGCTCTCGCAGCGCGCAATGTGAGAGGAAAAGCTCATTTTTATATTTTTATATTTACAACGTGATTTCGATTGTTCTTTAATTTGAATTGTTTTCAGGTGTTTTTTTGCAAAAAAAAATACCGACCCAGAAAAAGTTTAATAGGTGGCAAATCCACTTTCGTGCATAATGAGAGTGCATTGCATATTAATTTTTTTTTACATGCATGTGTTTTAATAATAATAAATAAAAGAAAAAGTTGAATTAGAATAAACCATTTTTTCAAAGGGAAAATCCCAGGTCCGTAGACAACACGTCCATATCCCCTATTTATAGGATCTCTTCATCGCTGTTGTTTGGCAAAAGCATTTTCATATTAATCAGCTGAGCAGCTACAATCAGATTAATAAAATGTATTTTGGCTTCTGGCTTTTGTGAAATTAAATTACCATTGACGCATACACATAGTTATTTGACAGGGCATTTGCCTTATAGTTCAGTACTTTAAGAGTATCCATCCAGATTTCCCAGAACTAGATCCAGCTCTAGCACCCACAACAATGGCCCGAACTTTCAAAACGGCCTGGCAATCATGTTTTCTTTTTCCTTTTTTCGCCAACGCGACCTTATCAGCAACCTTGTAAGCCTGTGGCGCCAATCTCCACATTGACCCTTTTTTCAACAATGGTCTTCCAAGCTTTGGATCATAAAGCGCCAAATGCATCAGGACCAAAGGCTTCCTCGCCTCGCACATGTGCAATAAATGACCTGTTCTCCACCAATGGGCGTAGCTCTGCCAAAACGCCCTGCACATAATGCTTAACAAACCCTTTATTCTTGGACGTCAGCCGGAGGAATAATTAAAGCGGGCCTTCTAGGAAAAAACAAAAACAAAAACAAAAAAATACGATGGCTTGCTGTATGAAGGCGGCAGGCAGTGGGTGAATGCAGTTCAGAGTGAGTGTGTCTTGGTGTTGCCAAAATCAATGGAGCTGATTTTGATATTGTGCTTGGTGACGTCGACCAGGCGGATACGCACGGTGCCATTTGGCGCTGATTGTGTAACAGGCACTGGTGATCTGGCCAGTTTTTGGGGGAACAAACTTGGCAGCCAATTTGAGCGCAACCAACAGGTCGGTTCATCAGGGTCTCAAGCTCGGGTGATTATGGACGGGTTGCAAAATCTGTATGTAGAATGCCATTGGATCGGACGGTGAAATGACCAGCACACCATCTTCAAGGAACTCAAAGCAGCGGCAAAAGCAACGGCAGCCTTGTGGCTGTTTGTTGGGGGGGGGAGGTCTGCTAACTCTGCATTCAATATGGGTCTAAGTCTGAGCCCCCACATACTCTTGTTAACACGCTAGGCATACATACTCCTCAGCGACATACAGGCCCCCCAAATGCGGGACTCTGGTTGGCACTGAGCACAACCTATAATGAAAGTAGTTTTAACACCACATAGTTGATGCACATGGGGAATACGCTCTGATTGCCGCCCGTTTGGTAAAAAAAAAAGTATATATATGAATAAGTGCAATGCGTGACAATATCCGGTACATGCAGTTTTAAATTATTGTTTTTTGGGACAAGTCAGCAGATAATTAATAAAGTGCACGGCCCAGGCTTGGTTGGGAAGCCATAAGGCTGCTTTTTTGTTTTAAAATATTATGTTATTTATTTATTAAATTTTCTCGTGGCTGTGTGTTTTTTTTTCGGCAACAAAATATTATGTGCAAATGTCTCTTTTTTGATATAGACATCAATGCATATACACTATTGATGTATTGGGTCAAAATGAAATAAAAAACATTTGCACAGGTGACTGTGCCACTGCCTCCCACGTGCTGTACCGATAAACTGGTATTATTTCTCTTTTTTCGATATTTGCTGCGCACAAAATGGAAGAAAATAATTGTCGCGTTGGATAAATACCACGTTTTTTATTTTACTTTGGGTAACATGATTTAAAAAAAGAGGAGGGTAAATAATCAACAGGTTTAAATATTTTATTGATCATTGGGGATTTAAGAAAGAAAAAAAAACTGGAAGAAATAGTATGTAGGTGGATTGAAAAAGGGAGGGTAAAAGAATTGGGCAAATCGGCAAATCCAGCCTGCGATTATTTCTATTTTTGATTGCAATGATGACGACAAATGGATAAAAAAAACATGGAATGGCTTGTTATTTTATTTTTACCAAACAAAACTGAGAGTTTAAAAAAAGGGTATAATAAAACCAGTTTAATGCCGTTTTTTGTTGGGTTGTAGGGGAAATTAGAAAATTGTTTATTTATCTTCTGAGAAAAAAGCACTTTTTGGCCATCATCCATTCATCCATTCATCCATCCCCCCTCACCACTGATATTTCCCCCCTCCCATCTCTTTCATAGGGCGCCAAAAAGAAATTGGAAAAAAGAATAAAAAGGACCAACCAAATAACAACAAAACGGTTTTTTTTGTTTTTTTTAAGAAAAATAAAATAGGGTATGCTTTTTTCTTTCTTTCTCTGACTTTTAAATTCCTTTGTTTTTCAATTCTTCAAATTTACATACATTTAATTCCACGCTTTCTCTCTACTCTTTTCAGTTAAATTCGTAATAGACTACATAATGACAGCAGGCCAAAGCACGAGCAGCGCAGGCCATTCAGTACAGCCGGCGGCGCCGACAACGCCCACGCCGGGCAGCCGCTCGTCCCTCGGGCTCAGTAGCCCCCCACAGGCATCCAAGGCCCTGCTCAACACCAGCACCAGCACCAGCACCAGCACCAGCACCAGCACCAGCACCAGCACCAGCACCAGCACCAGCACCACAGGCACCAGCACAAGCACAGGCACAAGCACAGGCACAAGCACCATGGGCACCATGGGCAACATCCAAGAGGCCAGCCCCTCGGACAGCGCCGAGCCATTCGACACAGAAGCACTCGGCGAGAGCGGGGGCGGGTCGCGTCGGCGGCGCGCCAGCCGGCGCCAAAGCGAGGACACAATGCGCGCGATGCGGTCGCTCGACAGGCAGTACGGGCGGCGGCGCCGGCTCAACAGCGTCAATGCCGACCAGCCCCTGTCCAACGCGCCGACGGCGCTCGCAGCAGTGCTGGCGGGGGGCAGGTCCGGGGCCGCCCGGGCGCCGATGCGGCGCGGCGACTCGCGCGCGCTGTTCGCCCCGGCAATCGCGACGGCCACGGAGGTCGTCTCGGCGAGCCAGGCCGCGCCCACACTGCACTCGCCGGCCGGCTCCGCGTCGGGGGCTGGCGCCGGCGCCGGCGCCGGGGGCCTGGGCCCGGGCGCGTCGCTGGCCGGGTCGGCGCGGCTGGCGAGGCAGCTTATGCTGATGGCGGGCAGGCTGCCGCCGGTGCCGCCGCAGGGCCAGCAGGGCCAAGCGCACGCGGTGCGGCCGCGCGCGTCGATGCCGCAGATCAACGGCGCGCGCAGGCCGCCCCAGCGCACGCGGTCGCAGGCCACGCGCACCACGCGCGACGAGCTCTCGGACGCGCTCACGATGAAGTCGGTGGAGATCCGCGGCGGCCGCATCGTGCTCGACGACCCGAGCAGCAGCGGGTCCGGCAGCAGCTCCGGCGAGGACGAGCGCATGGCCGGCGCCGGGCTGCCGTACGCGCGGCTGCACCGCCCGAGCGCCGGGTCCGTCGGGTCCGTCGGGTCCGTCGGGTCCGCGCGCTCGGCCGCTGCGGCGCAGGGCCCGGCGCAGGACGGCGAGGCCGCGTACTGGGAGGAGGCGCTGCGGCGCAGGTGGTACGCGCGCCGCTGCCTGGCGTCCGGCCAGCCGTTCGCGTCGGCGCACAGGCTGGCGCAGGCCGAGCATGCGGCGGACGCGGCCTTCCCGCTGCTCAACGACCTGCGCCGCGTCGTGCACGAGACGCACGCGGCCATGGAGGCGCCGGGCCGCCCGCCGGCGCCGCGCGTCGCCGTGCTGCTGTGCACCGACGCCGTGGTGCTCAGCGCGCCCGGCCAGCCGCTGCGCGCCGTCGAGCTGGACGACGCGCGCGTGGTGGCGGGCGACGACCACGTGGTGGACCTGGCCGACGGCAGCGACGGCGCCGTCGTGCGGCTGCGCTTTGCCGGCGGCGCGCGCGCGTGGGCGGCGCTGGCCGTCGAGACGCAGCGGCGGCTGGGCGCCGTGCTGCAGGACCTGCGGCTGGACGAGGAGGATTTCGTCGACCGCCCGCCGCGGCCGCTGCTGCTGTCGCGCGGCCGCAGCTCAATTGCCGGCGCGCAGCCCGGCGCTGCGCACGCGCTGGGGACGCCGCAGCGGTCGCGCAACTCGGCGCAGGGCGGCGTCTACTGGGTGCCAGACGCCGAGACGGCCGTGTGCATGGTGTGCCAGAAGACGGCCTTTTCGATGATGGTGCGGCGCCACCATTGCCGCGCCTGCGGCCTGGTCATCTGCTACCGCTGCTCCAAGGTCGACCGCGACCGCCATCGCACGTGTGTCAGGTGCAGCGGCAGCGTCGCTGGCGCGCGCCGGACGGGGTCGCTGGGTGCGGTGTGTCTGGGCGCCGGCGGGCCGCAGCAGAGTGGCGTTTTGGCGCCGAAGATGTCCCCTTCGCTGCATACTCTGGGCCGACGCGCAGCGGAGTATTTGCCCGCTGGGGAGGTTGTTATGCAGATTGCAGCGCAGCGCGGAGCGGCGGGTGGTGGTGGCGGCGGCGGTCCTGGTCCTGGTTCTGGTTCTGGTCCTGGCCCTGGCCCTGGCCCTGGTTCTGGTTCTGGTTCTGGTCCTGGCCCTGGCCCTGGTTCTGGTTCTGGTTCTGGTTCTGGTTCTGGTTCTGGTTCTGGTCCTGGTCCTGGTCCTGGCCCTGGCCCTGGCCCTGGCCCTGGCCCTGGCCCTGGCCCTGCTCTCGCTCTCGCTTTCGGCTCTGGTTCTGCTTCTGCTGCTATTTCTGCTGCGGAGATGGATGTTGGTGGGGCTTTTGCGCAGATGGCGGTGGCGGCGGCGGCGGCGGACGCTGGGCCCGCCGATGGCTTTGCGCAGATGCCAGTGGAGCCCGGCCGCCCGGCGCGCGTCGTCCGCGACCAGCAGAGCCGCCTCGCACGCCGCCCGCTCTCGGCGCTGTTCCCCCATTGACAAAATATCGCCGAGAGCGACGCCCGGCCAAAACATAGGCGCCTAAACCATTAATCTAATCTGATATTATTTAATAAAGCGAATTCTTTAATGCTTGTAATTCTATCTCAATTCCGCCTGGCCAGCAGCGCCGCAAACGCCGCCAGAATCGTCCACTTGCGGTTCTCCGCCTCCTGGAACACGACCGAGCGATCCGAGTAGAAGACCTCATCGGTGACTTCCTCGGGCTTGCGCGGCAGGCAGTGCATGAATGTCCAGTCGCGCTTCGCGCCGCCGCTCTCTGCCATCTCCATCGACACCTGGTATCCCGCAAAGTCGCTCATCCTCTGCGCCTTCTCAGCCTCCTGGCCCATGCTCACCCAAGTGTCCGTAACAATGATATCCGCATCCTTAACCGCCAGCTTCGGGTCCGTGAAAAACTCAACCTGGACATTGGCTGCCTTGGCATCGGCATCCGCCTGCATGCGCACAGCCTCCGGCACCGGGTACTTTGCCGGCGTGCACACGCTCATGTCGAGACCACACTTGGGCATGGCCGCGAGCATCTCGTAGACGACGTTGTTGGCGTCGCCGACCCAGGCAACGCGCAGCCCGCGGAAGACCTCGAGCATTGATTGTGCGCGGGGCCGCCGCGCGCCGTAGATTTCCCAGATCGTCAGCAGGTCGGCGAGGATCTGCGTCGGGTGGTTCTCGTCGCACAGCGCGTTGAGCACCGGCACCGAGGAGTGCTCCGCCAGGGCGGTGATTTCGCTATGCGCGCCGACGCGCGCAAAAATCCCCGAGACCATGCTGGAAATCACCTCTGCGCTATCGCGCAATGACTCATTGACGCCCAGCTGGATATCCTCCTTTCCGAGGAACATCGCGTGCCCGCCGAGATATGCGATGGAGGTTTCGCTGGCGACGCGGGTGCGCGTGGACCGTTTGGAGAAGAGTAGGGCGATTGATTGGCCGCGGAGGGGAGCGTCCGGGTGGAATGATTGTCCTTCGTGCTTGGTCTTGCGCTTGAACTCGGCGGCGGATTCAACGAGGGCGGCGATTTGCTCGGCGCTGTAATCGTTGAGGCTGATCAGATCGCGCGGCAAAGTGCTGAGCGCCGCTGCGTAGTGCAGAGTGCGGACTGATGATCCTGTGCTGGTGGAAGAGACAATCGTGGGCGCGAGACGAGACATTGACGAAGTAAACAAGCTTTTGAGTGCAAAGGGTCTGAACATTATAATGTATTAAAAAAAGGAGATGATAATGAAAATAAAAGAGAAAGAGAAAGAGAAAGAAGAGAAGGTTTGTGTGGGAAAAAAGAAGAAAAAGTTCTAGTAGTTATCGTGGTCTAGACACTGATAATGAAAAAAGACGAAATTTTGTTTTAGGAAGGAACCAAACGATGAATGCCGCAAAAAAAAAAAAAGTAACCTTTGTGAATGCGTTCGTCGTCCACATCACCGACGCTTTATAGCATTTAGGGATCGGCTTGGTGACTTAGTCGGAAGTAGCATTGCGCTAAGCAAAAAGGCCGGTAGTGAGAGGAAAAGGAAATCGGGGAAAAGCAAGTGTTAAAAATCATGAGTCATTTTCCCAGCCCAAAACACGCATTAGTGGGGAAAAAAAAGAGGGAGAAAAAACCACACTCACTCTCTCTCTCTCCTCCCGTCCTCACATGCACTCAAGTTGAACCTTCATTTAGTACTTTGGGAGATTGGGGATGGTACGGGGTGTGATACAAGATGGCTTGCTGGTTCCGCACCACTACTTGAGAGCTGAAAAGGAAACAAAAATTAAAAATTAAAAATTAAAAATTAAAAACGCAATCGACCAACTGCCAAACTGTCTGTGACCGAAAGAGCTTTTTCAAAGCTTTTATTTTATTTTCTTCGGTGTTATTCTCCCGCGCATTCAATGGATCTATTTCCCCTCTTGCTGCGCTTTTCTCTTTTCAACACACTCATAAATGAACGAAAAGCACTTTTGTACATAGAGGGATGGTTCCAAATAAATAAATAAATAAATAAATAAATGTATCGTATAAAAAATCGTCGAGTCTAAAAATTGCCTTTATTTGAAATAAATACTTAAATATTTAAATATCGTCAATGTCGATGTTGGTCAGATCATAGTCGCGGTACACCTCAACATCGCTATCGTCATCATCGCCATTCTCCGAATCGTAATCCTCGTTAAACTCAATATTGCCCTCATCGCCATCATCCGCACCACCATCCGTATCCCGCTGAACCTTGACATCAGGGATCTCCCCGTACCGCTTAAGCTGCGCCTCCTCGTCATCGTTATACTTGAGAATAAGGTCGACGTTCCTCACCGTGTCCTCCTTGACAGTCTCAAACTCACGAGCAGACACCAGAACAAGGTTTCCGGGCGTAATCCACACCTTCTTGCGCAGCTTACCGCGAATGCTGACGCGGAGGATTTCTCCCGTCATGCTGGTGGCTTGGAGGTGTCCGTGCCCGAGCATCTTTGTCACATATGCGTACTCCTGCTCGTCATCCTTAAAGTTCAGCTCGCGTTTCTCTCCCTCTGTGTCGTTCTTTCCGCGACGGCGTGTTTTTCCTCCCTATTAAAAAGAAAAAAGAATAAGAAAAAAAGTTAGTTTTTAATTAAGGCGTGCTTTTTTAAATTGCTATCGATTGAGAAATCCAGCGGCTTTGCCATATGTTTTCTTCGAAATCAGCGACTGTTGGACGTACTTTTCCCTTGTTCTTCATTATATACTAATGGCTTAATTGCGATTAATAAATGCAACTATATATAAAAAGAGGCGATTGAAATAAACAAAAATTCAAAAAAGAAAGAAAAGAAAAGAAAAAAGGGGGGAGAATAAGTGTGCAACCTGTAGAGCCCGATTTTTTTTCTTCTTTTTGCTAGCATGAAAAAATTTTCCCCAACAATTTCTCCATCACTTGGTTTTCTTTTTTGGCATACGCTTTTAACGCATAATGGATAAATATTCCCTTGTCTTTATTTTTTGAAAAGCCACGCTCTACATACTATGCCAAAAAGGACTCACTTTATCTCTTTTCGATTTATTTTGTCTGTGACCACACATTGATAATATCTCCATTTTTTTACTCTCTCTGTAGAGCAATAGTAGTATTGTTGCTGTGCAAAAAAAAAAAAAAAAAAAAAAAAAGTATAATGAAACAAAACAAAAAGGAAACTATACTCACGTGTCATCTTTCAACACGTTATAAAAAAACTGCTCCGCACCGAGCCTCGTTATCATTCCAACAGAAAAACGTGATTACGCACCACCAACGATGATGTTGTTGATGGGGATGTGAATGAGCTTAGTGAAGTATCCAACAAAGCCCATGACCAAAAATCCCATGACCACCGCCTGCACGATCTTCAGGTACTCCTTTCTGTTGGGTTTGGCGCACCGGCGCAGAATCCAAGTCGCCTCCTTGACAAGCTGCTTGGGCGCATCTATAATGAAATTGCCACCCGGAATGTTTGTTCCTGACTGCTGCTCCTGCTTATCCATTTTTCTAGTTGGAGTTTAAGATTATAGATGTGAATAGAGATGGATTGCGTTAAATGAAAACAATGGAAATAAAGAAAGCAAAGTGTATTTTTTTGTTTTGTAAAAGATAATAGAATATTATTAATATGTAAAATATTGTATAGGAAATAAAAAAGGAGTTGCAAATGGTCGCGGTTTTTTTTTGGCGAGGCATACAGCAGCAGCTTTTTCAGTCTTTGAGACCAACAAACACTTATTTTCATTCTCTCTCTCGTCATTATTTTGGTTGCCTTTTTGAGTCTATCCAATCGCGCCGCAGTACGTCGTCGCCAGCCTTTTTTTTCGAAGGCCACAACTGCCTTTTCCATTTTCTTCTTTCGAGTATTTAAAATGTGATGAGAAATAAAATGGCTCGTCGGCTCTATGGCTCGACCTGCTCAGCTCACTCAGCCAACGTTGACAAAAATAAAAATAAAAATAAAAATAAAAACAATAGAATCGGTCATGTCTCATTTTTGTATCTTTGTGTGTGGTATATATTTCATAAATTTGTTTTACTTGCTTTCGATATTATTCCAGCTACATTGAGGGTTTGGAATAAAACTAAGATTGAACAGATCGAAACATTAATAAAAAGAACTCAGCTGCTGGCCTCTGCCTGACGCTGCGCACGCTTCTCCAACAGATATTCCCTGCGCTTCTCAATAAGCTGACCCTCGTACTGCTTAAACTCATAGTACTTGAACCCAATGTAACAACCGGCTGCCGTGAAAATCGCATAGCTAAGGTGAGCTACAAAATAAGAAGAAAAAAAGTAAAAGAAAAAACATTCTTAATACCAGTTTCAGTTTGTGCGCGCTTTAATGTACAACCCACAACCTCATATATAAATATATTAAAAGCTCCTTCGTTTGTCTCTCCCCTATCCTCTCCTCTTGTTCATTCTCCTACTTACGCTTCACGACTGTGCGTCCCCGCAGACCCATTGAGTACATTCCCGTAATCAGACCGACTGTACCGCCAACAAGTGTGGTGAAGATAGGCGCCATTCCAAAAACTGTGTACAAGTGTGTATGTTTGTGTTTGTGTTTGTGTTTATAACGAATCCGCTGATTGTAAATATATTCGATTAATAAGAGAGAGAAAAGTACAAGTGTAGAAAAAAGAATTATAAACACTGATTAAAATTGAGAGTACAAAATAAAAAAGAAATGAATGCGCTTGAATTTTTTTAAAGGGCAGTTTGACATTATTATCTTGCTGTTTGTGATCGTATCAGCTTGATCTTTAATTCGGAATGCGGAGTGCAGATCAAAAAAGAATACTAGTATGATTAATCGTGTGAACGAGCGCATTTTTCAATCTTTAGCGATTTCTCCGGCAGGCAAGTTACTGATAAAAAAAATACCTCCCACCCACCGAATTTTTTTCCGTCCTTTCTTTCCTGAAATTCATTTCCCGTTTTTATTTCTATTTCTATTCTATTGAATTTCATATTTCTCTATATATTTATATATTTATTTCCACACCTTTAACTTATCACAATGAACACCGGTATGGCGTGCCTGTGGCCACAATGTAGGCGGATTCTACAAGGCAGTATTTTCAGAGCAAGCTCTGCACATAAACAATGGGCGGAGGCCATCTCAACAACACCCGTACAACGGACAATAATAAGACATATCAGCGATGCTACCAAATACAATCTGCGCAAGCTGAGCGACATCGAGTCCAAAGACATTGAAAATAAAATACAAGACTACGGAAAACAGACCAAACAACCGGCCAACGACCTAGCACCAGCGGACACCAAACCTGCCACTACCATAGCCAATAACACCAGAAGCAGCAGCAGCAGCAGTAGTGCATCTGACTCGGTCACACTAACAGATAGTGCGATCGAGCGGCTAAAGTACCTATCGGAGAAGCGCCAAAAGACACAGTATTTGCGCTTGCGGGTGGATTCCGGTGGCTGCTACGGATTCTCGTATATGCTGGACATGACCGAGGAGCCAGAGGTAAACGATGTGATTTTGGACCGGAGCGGCGCCAAAATGGTCATTGATGATTTCTCGTTGCCGCTGGTGCGCGGGGCGACTATTGATTGGCAGGATAGGCTTATTGGCCAGGCGTTTTTGGTTGTGGCTAATCCGCAAGCGAGCGGCGGATGCGGGTGCGGAGCATCGTTTGAGATAAAATTAGATTAGATCGTTTTATTCTTAGCTGCTGTTGCTGAACTATACTTGCTGCGATAAAAGTTATAAAAGATTTCTTGTTTTGAGCTAATATTATTGTGTATTTACACACATACAAATTTGAATTATTTTTGTCCAATCAATCAAGCGAGTGAGTGACTGAGCTTTTTGCACGAGGCCATTACTTACTGTAATCACAGCTGACCGTGAACAGACAATGTTCAAATGGCAACGGCGTTCGGCGAATTCCGGATATAACACAAAAATGAATATGTTATGACTGATATGCGTAATCCTGCTGGTACTTTCGGGTAAAAATAAATTAGAAAGCGCAATTTTGACTGGTATTCCGGTGGGCTCCACGAGTCATGTTATATTTTCCACCGTTAATAATATGTGTCCATATGGCGGCAATACTTTCTAAAGATTTATCACAGCCAAAAAAAATTGACCCTGGCGGAGATGCTAGTATATAGTTGAACCTTTGTTTTTCTCTCTCTCTCTCTCTCGCAAATAACATTTTTTTCACTTATCATTAAATATTTTTTCGTCTCATCTCACAAATTGTTCTACGCACAACAAATATAGACCACAATCACTATGCCCATCGCCATTTATTCATCCTCGTCCTTGCTGCTCCGCACTGCTGCTTCATCGGTCCGTCCGATCAGTATTCATGCTGCTGCTGCCTTATATGGCAGACCGGCTGCAGGCCTGCAGATACGCGCATTCGGCATCAAGACTACGCTCAAAGCCCAAGAGTACATGGCCAAAATTATCAAGGCTGACAAGTCCGCTGCTGCCAGCAAAGAGGCCGAATCCAAGGGGCCCAAGCCGCAAGTCGACTCGTACCTAAACGAAATGCCGCCGGAACTGCGCTCGCCCTTGTTCCCCGAGCCCATGCGCGCTGAGACTATGGACCGTAAGTGGAAGTCGTCCGACCTGGAGGAGCTAGACATTGGAATCACCAAGCACCGGGTCCCCAATAGGTTCAGCGACAAGGTTGCACTGTGGGCAGTCAAGAGCGCGCGCAAACCAACGGACCTGCTTTTTCGCAACAAGTATCTCCACCGCTCTGTCATGCTGGAGGTCATTGCCGCGGTGCCCGGAATGGTTGGCGCGCTGATTCGGCATATCAAATCGCTCCAGGGCATGCGCTACGACGGCGGGTGGATTGGCCATCTTCTGCATGAGGCCGAGAACGAGCGCATGCACCTGATGACCTGGATGGAGGTCGGCAAGCCCGTCATGTGGGAGCGAGCCCTAATTGCCACCGTGCAGACCGGATTCTTTGCAATCTTCTCGCTGCTGTATATGGTCAGTCCGCGCACCGCCCATCGGGTCGTCGGCTACTTGGAGGAAGAGGCTGTTACCTCGTATACTCACTTTATAAGGGAGATTGATGCTGGCAGGATTAAGAACGTGAAAGCGCCAGAAATTGCCGTGGCGTATTGGAATTTGGACCCCGAGTCGGCTACTTTGCGCGATGTTGTTTTGGCCGTTAGGGCCGATGAGGCTCTGCATCGCGACTCTAACCACCATTTTAGTGACCGCATTTTGGCTGGCCGCGAGAGCTTGTTTGAAGACATGGACCACGACGAGAGCAAACCGCGCGTTAGGTACTAATAAAAGGCTGCCAAAAAACTATTTAATGGCTTATTGGGTTCGTTTTTTTATTGTTTACTAGTTTTTTCTCCGTTGAAAATCTATTCATTCATTCAATTTTCTTTTGTATATTCGTTTATTTGCTTTATTGTTTTTCCAATCTGTTCTATTAAAATGCCTTTTATTGTGCGAATGTTTCTATTCAGCTTTCTACAGTGTGCAGCATGCTTTTTTTGTATACAAAGCACTTTGTTTTCCTTTTCTTTATTGAGCGCATGGCATGATGAAGTAGGGCTTGACACGTTGAACCCAAAATAATGACTTTGCACAATATATAAATAGCGCAACGCTAATATATAAACAAATTATATATTATTTCATTTTTCATTTTTATTGTTGCTTCCTGTTTATTATTTATTAAAACTCGTTATATTTTATTTCACCAGCTATACATCAACTAGCACAAATGGCAAAACTCAGAATACAAGTGAACAAAGACTGTACTACACGCACGCTAATAGAAGCTATTTTCAAGGGTAATAACAACTCTAATGGTTTAGGCAGGCAAGCGCCCGTGCTTAGTCACATATTTAGACAAAACAGAAAAAGTCTGTGCAGGCGCAGATTATTAGACATGAGCAAGACGCTCGTGGAGCAAGGTGTGTCTCACAACGACACAATTATTATTGGTAGCTATAATAGGGTGTTGATAAAGTTTAAACCCAATGTTTGCAACAAAATCCAACATTCCATTTATCCAACAAACAACTGCAAAGCGGCGAAAACAACAGAATTGTGCTAATATTACTTGCTACTAAAATTTTTAACTGCACTTTTCCACTTAATTTTATAATACATTTTTTATTCAACGTTATTTTACTTTAAATTTCAAGTTGTTGAGCAGTCTGATAATATGGAAGTGGATGTCGAGGTTGAGGATCGTGAAACGGGTTTTCATCAACATGCCGATTGACAGGGCATAGATGTTACTATGTAGGATTAAATCAGGGGACATAACAATGACACCTTGATATGCCCCCGTTTAATAATGTACACGTACGGATGTGTACATGCAAAGATTATAACCTTGATATGCCAAGACACCAGTCTGCCTAGGGAAGAACCAGTTCTCGCCAACGGAGTGCACAACCAATGAAGTGCACAATAAAGGCAACGAGGCATATATAAGACGAGGTCGGCCTCAGTTATACTTTTGATTCCATTGATAATAAAAACCTCTATAAACTGACACCCCACCTTTTAATACTAAATCGTAGTGCTCCACACACACACCCTCTTATTATAACAAAGTGGTGTGACACTATTTTTTGTGACTTTAGACATTGAAAATCAATGAACAAGACAAATTTAATAAACTAATTAAGGTTATTGATAAAGTAGTGTTATGATTTCGATGGGGGCACTAGTCACCTAGTGTTAAAAAGTATGTATGAGTTTTGTTATAGTTTTTATTATTAAGGGAATCAAAAGTAGAACTGTAGGTGTATTCGACATATTTATGTGTCGCGTTGCCTTTGTTGTGCACTTTTCAGTTGCACACTCCGTTGGCAAGAATTGGTTCTTCTGCGAGCAGACCAGTAGCTTGGAGTGGTAATGTTGTGCTCTTTGCATATGCGCGCTCGTGTGTGTACGTTATAAAGCGGGGAGCATATCCGGATGTAATTATTGTATCCCCTGATTTGCCCTCACATAGTCCCACCTATGCCCTATCAATCGGCATGTGGATGGAGACTCATTTCACGATTTTCAGCCTCAACATTCACTTCCATATCCTCGGATTGCGCAGCATTACTTTATTGATACATTTATGAACATTAGAGGCTTATACCGAAAATTGTAAAAGGTAACCTAAAAAAAAGTTTGTAAAAAAAAGTTTGTGGGGTTTTATAATGATTCTAATGATTATGGGTTTATGGATATATAAGTTTAGAGATTGCCGCGCTGCAAGAAAAACTAGTTTATTATTTAATTGTACTCTGACGGGCGGAATGAGCCCTCACATGTGAGCTGCTTAGGCTGTCCTTCGTTGTCAAGAATATCAACCCAACCATTTATACCATCTTCGCTCCAATTATATCGTTCTGCACTAATAATACTTTTGAAAGACTTGATGTTGATTTTCTTACCGTGGCTATCTTTACTTTCTCTGACCTTGAGGAACATATTTAGCCATTCAATTTCGTCAACAGAGTAGCCATTAACTATGATAGTACTATTTTATTTTCCAGGAATATTTTTGGTCACTTTCTTGTTGGTTGCTTTAATAATGCCACCTAGACTTGATGAGCCCTCGCCTGCCCCAAGTGACACACCAGTGTCATACAAGGCTGCCATACTGACAGAATGCTGGATACCAAGCTTATTGGCTTCAAGTTGAGACGGGAGCACATACAAGTTGTTAAAGAGAAGATCCTGCGCATTTCTAAACAAGACATCTTTGACGGATGCCTTCCACGCGTCACAGAATCCCTCAAGACCAGATATTGAACCACTGTTTGATGCAGCCTTTTCTTGCAAGGCATTGCCATATATGGAAAAATCATTTATCTCATTTTTTGCATCGTGATAGGCACTAATGACATCCCAGGTATCCCCTGAACGGGTGTTGAAGTTTACAATACCAGATGATATGCTGCTCCCCGAGGTGTCCACATGACAACTATCGTACTGGAACAAGTGGTTTCCAGTTTGGAAGATGTTGGTTAGCTGATAGGTCAGATTGACTTCACATACATTAAGTCAGGCATTAGCGGAGCTTGAGAAGAAGAATGTGGCAATGGCCAGTACAGGCAGGCGTTTAACAGTGAGAAGCATGCTTAATGAAAAACTAAAAGATTGGTAAATATTGTGAGTAAAAGCAGTATAATAGAAAGTGGATTATTTGGGTGTTTTCAAAGTCGCCTTTTATATGATTAACAAAATTGATATTTCTACTGTTTACCATACTAAAAAAGCACAAAAATTTTTAACATGCAAGTACTCTGCTTGTGCACATCTTTCATTTTTATGAAATAACGCCTAATCTTGAATATCCAATCAAACACAATTTAGTATTCCACGCTCGCTATTGATATTCATTTTTCTATAAATATAAATATATTTATATATAGCCCTCATATATTTAAAAGACAAATTGTTTCTTTTGTTTCTTTGGCGCTCTTCATTTACTGATATAAAAATAAACAACAAAAAGAAAACATGTGTGCCCCATGTGGTTGTCACAAAACTAACAGGGGCTAAATTTGGGGTTTGGTCTATTTATAGGATTTAAAACAAAATTAGAATAAAGGAATGATAATAATAAAAAGTATTGGTGGTGAGATATTCTTTTACAATGCAATAAATGTTTACTGCTACCTGTTTGTTATGTAAGAGGGGGGCGGGGAGCACTACTGTAATAGTGTTAAAAATTGGGTGTGAAATTATAAAGGTTTTTATTACGAGTGTTTCTAAAGTGCTATTATCGCCGATCTCGCCTTATATATGTACCTTTATCTCTGTGGCACTCACTGGCAGTTGTGTGCTCCGTTCACGAGAACTGGTCCTTATGAAAGTAACCTGGGTCTCTGATATGGCATAATTGGCATGTCTGTATTCTTGCGCCCAGCACATCCCTAAACGACAGAGGCTGTTAGAATATGAATGTTCTATGAACGGGATATTAATATTTGTACTGCAAATTAAATCAGTCTCACTTGACATTTTCACTGCGCATCTTAGCAGCTTTCTTTGCCATGGACGTTAAAAAGCAACGAGCATGACACCATGTATGTCTTTATAAAATAGCCACGTTTTCATTTATTTTCGCATTTTATAAATGTGCAACGCATGACACAAATATAAAACAAAATTATGCAGATTGTGGAAAAGAGCTTTTTCCATTGCAAATTAAAATGTGCGAGTAAATGAAAAATTGTGAAATATTTATATTGAAATTTAGGCGGCCCTTCCACATATAATACCAACATTATGATCATTTAATTTTTTGTTATTACTTATATATTATATCATTAACTATACATTGTCCAGCACAAATGGCAAAACTCAGAATACGAGTGACCAAAGACTGTACTATACGCACGCTAATATAAACTATTTGCAAGGGTAATAACAGCTCTAATGGTTTAAGCAGGGAAGCGCCCGTGCTTAGTCACATATTTAGACAAAACAGAAAAAGTCTGTGCAGGCGCAGATTATTAGACATGAGCAAGACGCTCGTGGAGCAAGGTGTGTCTCACAACGACACAATTACTATTGGTAATTACAATGAACTGTTAATAAATTTTAAACACAATATTTGCAATAAATCCTAACATTAAATTCATATAGTGCAGGTAGCCAAAACAAAAACAACATTAGCAGCTACACACTAACACATCATTAAAATCCGTTTTATTGTATTTTTAACATAATGATTCTTATATTAATACTTTTTTACTAGATAATTTATGATCAATATATTTAATTAACAAACAAATACAATTAAAAGCAACATGCAGCCGCCGTTTGACAATATTTGCAAAGTACCGTTATACTCTTGTCGTTTTATATACCAGCACTTTCAAAAAATTAAAATTTAATAATTGAAAAGGGCTGCCAGACCACCCAGAGCCAGTAGATACGGTCCGTAGCTATTTATTCCACTGGCAGAGCTGGAAAATGATTTGTACTTGCTGCTTTCAAGCTCTGAGCACGAGTTTCCACACGCGACAAGTGGTTGGGCAATTTGCTCCGATTGTGAATTATAAGAGTTGTCACAGGTGATATTTCCAGGCTGACCTCCATTCTCAAGAATGCTAATATTGTGTTTCCAAGCGTACTCTTTCTGCTCAATGATGTACTTGTACGACTTGATGTTTACAGCTGCCCCAATATTGTCGTAATTGGCCCTAACGTCCAAAAACATATTCAGCCACTCTATTTCGTCGACGGTATAGTCATTAATCCTGAGGCTGCTTTTGGAGTCGCCTTGCTTGTTACCAGTCACTTTTTCATTGGTTTCCTTGATGATGCCGCCCAAGGTGCCTACATAGTCACCAGCACCCCGTAAAATGGCAGTGTCATACATGGCAGCCTGGCTGACACTGAGCTTTAGCCCAAGCTCATCAGCAAATATTTGGGATGGCTTGAAGTAAAGCTCATCATAGACCGCGTCTTGCGCGGTAATAAAATGTTTGTTTGTCGAAGCATTCTGCCATACCTCACAAAAGCCCTCAAGCCCAACAACTGAGCCGTCCTTGTCTTCTGCTCTTTTGGCCAGCACAGAGTCGTACTTTGAAAACTCGTCGTTTCCACCCGTAAGGTAGTGGTAGGCCATTATTACAGGCCAAGTGTCGCTGGTGCCGGTACAAAAATTTGCAATACCAGATGCGTAACCGTAGCCTTCGTTGTCCAGCTCACAGTTGCTGTACTGGAACTTGATGTCGCCAATTTGAAAGATGTTGGTCAACTGGATAGCCAAATTCTTCGGGCAACCAGATAAACCGGCGTCGACAAAGCTTGACAGAAAAAATGTAACCACAGCTACAGCAGATAGACGCCTAATGGTTGAAAGCATGCTAAAAAGTATATTTTAATTATAAAAATAATACTAAGACAGTGAGAATAAAGATGAAGAAAAGCGAATGTAACACCACATACCTTATTTCTAGTTTTAGCCTTTGCTACTCCCTCCAACATGTGTTCAACACAATGGTGCACAAGTTTCTTTAGACTAAAACCTTCAAAGAGCAAACAAAAATTGTTTGTTGACTGCAACTATTTTTTTCTTTCAACTGAAAAAATATTCCATAAAGGAGCAACCATTCGGTCGCAAAGCCTTTAAAATAGAAAACTTTACATAGGGTTACAAACAAAATACAAGCCAGGGGGTAATTATATTGTGCATACATTTTATAAGCGCGAGTGAATGAGTGCGCGCGTCCATGCAATGTTTAGCGGCGCTTTCTGCCGTGTTTGTTACCGCCAGAATTGTTCTTTCCTTTGCTCTTGCCCTTGCCGCCCTTCGACTTGCCCACTCTGCCGGGGGTCTTTCCCGACCCGTTAACGCGGTCAATATGGCTTTTAGATATGTGAAGCACGCCGTCCTTAAACTTCCCTTCTCCGATTCTCAATCCGCGATCACCCATCTTGAGCTTGGGCTTTCTCTGCTCGGTCTCTTGGGCTTTGCCCAAATACTTGACCTCCAACTCGCGCTTGACCGTGGCATTCAACACGCCCCTGTCCTTGGCATCCTTTATGGAATCTGCTGCCCGCTTCTCGCGATTCCGCTGGGCGTTGAAAAACTGATCTGCTGGAAGGTTGCTCTTGGTTTTGATCTTCATTCCAAGCTTCATAAGCTTCTGGGTATTGTGGTTGTGACGGTCCTTTCCGGTGAGCTGTGATTCATGAAGCTTCTCGATCATCAGCTTTCCTTCGAGAAGGTCGTTCAGTTCACGGTCGTTCTGGCGCGACTCTTGCTCCTCCTTCTGCGCTTCCTTGCTGATCTTGGGCGGCTTGGCGTTGATTTTGGTTATTTTGGCCGACATGAAGCTCTTGTACTGTGCCTTGCTGGCTGTTTTGGCTGTTGATTTGGTCAAGGACGACGCGTCAAAGACAACCACCTCGGGAGAGGACCTTTTTGGTTTTGTGATAGGAACCATTTTGGGCACTTTTTATGTATATATATGTTTATATAGAATTAAATTAAACAGAAATTAATTGAACTGAGAACTGAGAATTGCAAGACGAATAAAATAATTGGACTTCTTTTCTTTTACCATTGTGTGGTGGACGTCAACCCAAAAATACAAAAAAATGCAATCGGTGATTAACAAACAGATCAAATTAAAATATGTGTGGAGTAGGCCCATGCAAATGCAACGTTTTTCGGGGGAAATTTTTACGCCGTATTGCGCGTCAAGATTATGTCGAGTGCAAATCGTGCGCTTTAGAATCCTTTCCATCAATTTTGCCTTTGCGTTCCTACCGCCTCACTTTCCTCCTTTTACATTTTTATTTACGCTTCTTTTGTCCCTCTTTCTCTCATTCAATTTTCTAGTTTTTATTCTACACCCTTTTTTTACCATTCTAAGGTGGATGAATTCTGCACAGATACTCTTTCGCATAACCGCGGGGCAACGGTGTTTAACTCAACCACTGGCCAGACACACCCACACTTCCATTCTCTTCAAGCAGTTTAAATTGGCAAACATGGCGTCCGAGACACTTAGACAGCGATACAGGGAATTTAACAGCACTGCAGTTACCCCCGAGTCGCAGAAACCCGCCGGTGATGGCGAAAAGGAGACAGAGCTCGGAAACAAGACACCCGGGTCGAAGCGGTCGCTGACCATTGCTATTGCCGGCGTGCTTGCTCTCCTCAGCGTCACTGGATACAGCTTTATGCGCCAGCCATCTGGAGTGCCTGCAGTTGCACTGACTACAGTAGCGACACCAACAGAGACTGCGCTTCAATCAGTAGCAACCAAGCGCAGCGACGCACAGAAGCGCTTAGAGGGAATGACAAAAGTTGAGAGGCGCAAGGAGGTCAACCGCCTGCCCATTCTCACGGACGACGAGGTCGACGCTGTACTGCGTGCCAATGAAAAATCATGGCAGGCAATCAATGGAGCCTTGCGCATAGATACTGACCAGGTGTCGTCCAATGAGCCCATCGAGGACTACTTGGCGACTGGTGACATACATGGCGGGTCACGATACATGGTGGGCGTGTTCGACGGGCATGCCGGGTTTATGTGTGCTGAGCAATTGGCCGCGCGCATGCAGCCGATGATTGACGCGGCGCTACAGGAAATCGAGGGCACCAACAAGACGATCAGCGCCCCGCTTTCGGATGCTGTGGTGAGGCTGCAGCGTGATGTCGGACGCGGGTGGGACACGGTTCCGATGGCTCTGACAGCCGCATTCATGGCGATGGATAATGAGCTGGTGCATGCTTCGCTGGCCGAGTACCAGCGTCTAGCGGACCCATCGCAGATGAGCCGTCTTCTGGGCCCCGCCGTCTCTGGCAGCTGTGGTCTGGTTGCTCTGGTTGACACCGACGCAAACGAGGTCGTGGTGGCCAACACTGGCGACAGCCGCGCGCTTCTCGGCGTGCGTCTCGCCAATGGCACATGGAAGGCTGTGCGGCTCAGCCAGGACCACACGGCAGGGAACCAAAATGAGCTGAGCCGTTTGGCCCGCGAACATCCAGGCGAAACAGTCATAAGGTCTGGTCGCATATTGGGCGGTCTCATGCCCACGCGTGCATTTGGTGACTCCCGTTACAAGTGGCCGATTGGTGTTCAGCGTGCGCTGTTCCCGCAGCTGCTGGCCAACGGTCACAAGTATGCAACGTCGCCGCCTGATCTTCTGTCGCCGCCATATGTCACGGCGCATCCCGTCATTGTCCGGCACAAGCTTGGAAAGGACGATCGATTTATTGTGGTGGCGTCAGATGGGCTCTATGACCAGATGGCCGACGCCGATATTGTACAAGTTGTTGCTCAGTGGTACGAGGCCAGGGATCCAGCCAGCGGCCTGGTTACCAAAGATAAGAATGCGGCTACGCATTTGATTCGGGCTGCGTTGTCTACCGACGGCAATGGAAATCGCAGGGATGAGATTATTCGCTACATGTTGGCCATCCCACCACCGGTTTCACGCCGCTACCGTGATGACATTTCGGTTGCTGTGATTACGCTTAACGAAGCAAATTAAATTCAACCCCCGATATTATATTTTAGGCTATTTTTCACAATCTGTCCAGTCCATATATATTTTACTTTGCACATATTTATTTGGACGGAATAAATGGAAACGCTCGTTTATATTCATTCATTTATGGGGCTTGGCCACATCCCACTTTTGCCAGCAATAATATCATTTTGCAAAGCTCATGTTGCAAATTAAATACTCGCACATTTACATTTTTGATTTGTGCATTCCGTTTTCTAAATGGGGAATGGAAAAGGCGTATTCAATGGTACCGCATGCATGCTGAACAATTGATCAATGCAGTTAGTGTTGATCCGGTATTGCATGTTGCTTTTCCACGCGGTAATCATCCCAATCGATATACAAATGCCGAATTCAATTGCTCTATTAGGAGGCTTGTTCAAGAATAAAAACCCTGATCAGCATGCATATCAGCATATCCTCGTGTTTCATTGTTGGATTTGTGTGTTGCTGCTTGGCTGCTTGGCTGCTTGCCTCGTCAACGCTCTCGATAAAATATTTTCTCCCTTAATTCCAACCCCTCCCTTGCTCGTCCTCTCACACTCGCATTCCTCCCAGTGGCCTTATTTCCATATAAACTGACCAAGGCGGCTGCGAAGAAAACCATCTTTTTTCTAGACATTTTCAATTGAAATACTCCCAGCCTTTGAATGCTGACATATTCTACTTTGCACTCTTGCTCTTTCATCCATCCATCTCTCCGTTTTTTACGCTCTCTCGCTTACTTTAACTCTCAACTTTACCTTGTACTTTTAAGCACTCGCATATTGTTTTCTGCTTTGCTTTTTTATCCCTCTTGTTCACTACGACTCGCAGTGAAAGCTTTCTATTCCTTATTTCTCTTGTTCACTACGACTCGCAGCAAAAACTTTCTGTTGCTTTTTTTTTCTTATTTCAAACACGCCTTCTCTATTTTTATTTTTATTTCTCTAAACGCGTATTTACGATGGACAACAGCACTGTCGCCAACAACAGCGGATTGGGCGCGCCGGCCGCCAAAAATGCTGGGCCGCAGTCTTACACAGAGGTAGCTTCTGAGGTATGTTTGCAAATACACTGCCCACACACGAGTTTTATTGGTGGTATTTGCTTTGGTATGTTTTTTGCACACATTAAACTACTCTACTAAAAGTGTATTGTATTTGTTTGTTTGTTTGTTTGTTTACAATTGTCAATTTAGAAAGGCTGGCCCGAGGCTCCGCGTGGTAGGCTTATGGCGGAAGACGCCGTGACTCTCAAGCGCCAGCTGCTGCTCGGCCAGCAGCTTCGCGGTAACGCGCACTCGCTGCATGTTCACGAACTTGCTACGTTATTTAATTGGGGCGCCAATCATTATGACGAGCACAAGGAACGGTGTGAGACGGTCTTCCCCGACATGGAAAATAAGTTCCCAATGCTTTGCGAAGGTTTTGTTGTCATGCCCGACGGCACATGCGCGATAGGCACCGCTGGCGAGGTTGCCCGTGCTATTGGCAACATATACCATCAGCTGTATGACGCCTACCATGGCGCCTTCCCCTCTGAAGACCCTTGCAGCCCCCTCGTGTATGGCTCGCGCACGTTGACCAAGGACAGAACGCCGATGTTTGAGCCAGCAAACGTGTTCACCTACAGCGGACATGCCGTTTGGCTTATTTGCATTCAATGCCTGTATTTTATAATAAATATTACAACGCAAATTGTTCGCAATTGTTTTGTTGCAAGCAACACACACAACTTTAAATTGTGGGGGGCTTTATTTACTTGCACCACGCAATGGCGCGTTGTGTCGAGCGTTGCTCGGTGCTCCGCATTCCACTTTGTGCGTAATGCACTGGACAAAACACGAGGTTGCTGTTATTTTTATTTGTGCAAAGACATGGAATAATATAAACAGAATAACATAGAGAAACAGCTAGTTTATATCCTAATAGTTGACGAGTAAATATCATAGGGCTGCGTGGCCAACCAGCACTGGGTGCGTTGGTAGTTTCTTTTGTTCAAAGGATGATGCTTGCTGCATTTATTACAAAAGTCTCGAAAGGTTTCATTGCAATGAAAGAATACTGCGAAAAAAGAAAGCTGCAACCTATCCTTTAAAAAAATGAAAAGAGAAGCTGCATCCCAAGCATTGGCACATTCATCTCTCTTTTTCATTTTATTTACAACTATTACAATTCCATACATTTGCATCATGCTCTCAAATATTGTACGGCTACCTGCCCTTGCCATTGCCTCTCTCTTCTTGCTGAGCTCTGTCAACGCCGAGCTTGCCGACTGCCCAAAGAACCTGGCCTTCCAGCTGACCAACGTCTTTCAGTTTGGCGACATTAAGTCACCCTATGGCAACTGCGAGCTAGACACCAACGGCAGTGGCTACTCGTCTGGCGTGGCAAATTTTAACACTGCCGCTGGCGACACCTGGCAGGTGATCCAGGCCTACCACAACCTCACGGGCGGAAATGACGAGTTTTCAAAGTACAACACTGTGCTTGCCGAACGAGCAGAAAACAGGGATGGCTCTATTGCCGGGCTAGAAGGCTTTTGCGATGCGTGGAAGGCCCTTGCTTTGAACACAAAGTTTATTTCGGCACAGGGCACGGTCTACGACAATCTGTATTTCACTCCGTCTCAGATGCAGGCCAAAACACTTGGACTTAAGCTCAGCGTCAGTCTAGCGGCCTTTTATGACACCGCTGTTTCTCGCGGCTCAAGCGACAGTGCAGGCAGCCTGGGCGGCATCATCAAGGAGGCCAAAAAGAAGGTCACCAGCAACAAGACAGGCGACTCTAAAAGCAACCTCAAGATTAATGGATACACCGTCGATGAAATAGAGTGGCTGAAAATGTTTTTGGACGTTAGAGCCAAGTACGACAGCATTGGCAAAAATCTGAACATCAAGTCGTACAAGTACATCATTGAGCAGAAACAGTACACATGGATAGACAAGATTGATGTTTTGAACAATAAGGGCAAGCCCGGAGATGTCACCTGCGAGAACTCGTATAATCCGTTCGACATCAGCCCGGGACAGAAGATCAACTCTCTTGCGCTGTGCGGAAACTCGTGCTCGGAGGTTGAAAGCAAGATGTCCAAATCACGTTTGAGCTCTGCCAGTGGAATAAATAACTACGGACACTATGCAATGGCTCTGTGTGTCCTGGCTGCTTTTTTGCTTATTTAAAACTGCACTTGGGTTCCGGGTGCTGGTTAATAATTTACAAAAACAAATGTACAATTTCCTAGTCTTAAACTAAGGAATGTGGCACATTTCAGGACAAGTTAAATAGTGGTTAAACAAAATATAAAATGTACAGACAAATAGTGTAATAGTGTTCTACTGTTGTTATTGCTGCAGTTAGTCGCATAAGCCGGATGCTGAGGTGTATTGCAAGCATTGGGTTTAAAATTTATCAACAGTTTATTTTTCATTTACAACGACAACTGTGTTGTTGCGAGACACACCATGCTTTGCAAGCGGTTTGTTGGTACCCAGTAATCTGCGCCAGCACTTGTTTTTTCTGTGTTGTGTTAATGTGTGGCTAAGCACACGCGCTTGCTTGGATCTTCAAGGCCCTGGGTACTTTTGTATATGTTATCACTTAGCGCACATACTAAACAGTTTTGTTTAATTTGCGCTGGCCAAGCGCTTTATCCCCCATCTGCATAATCTTGTTTGCATTTGTGTGTCGTGCGTTGCGCATTTGTAAAGTACAAAAATAAATGAAAACGTGTCTTTCTTTTTACAAACAATCATTCGAACCTGTCAGACTGCGCGCGCCCGCATGATAAAACAACAGAGCTATGCAAATGCTGTATTAATAAATATTACTACTTCACAATAATGTGAAGGGCAAATTGCAGTCAAAAGCAAATGTATCAATTTATGTATAAAGGCAACCCTGGCCAGCACCGACATTTCTCCAATTTTTAACTCATCTCATTGTTATGTAAGAGAGGGGGGGTGAGGAGCGCTATTGTGATAGTGTTAGAAGAATGGGTGTGAAATTATAAAGGTTTTTATTACTAGTGTTTCTAAAGTGCTATTATCGCCGGCCTCGCCTTATATATACCTCCTTGTCTTTGTAGCACTCACTGGCAGTCGTGTGCTCCGTTCTCAAGAACTGGTCCTTATGAAAGTAGCCTGGGTATCTGGTATGGCATAATTGGCATGTCTGTATTCTTGCGCCCAGCACATCCATTTCGGGACAGGCAGTATGTCCGGATGTCAATTGTGGCGCCTAATTTGATCCCCTGTAATTTGGCCCATATCAGATCCATCTGCGAGCTGACGAGAATCTGTCTCATGATTTTCGCCCTCAGCATCTACCTCCATATCCTCGGGCTGCGTAACAATACTATTTTTTAAACATATCTCCCAAGCTATATAGATTTTGTATATATAAAAAAAAATTTCCCCAGCTTCCGAAGGAAAATAGAAGGTCCATCCAACCACACATGCGATCAATAGGCACGGATGGATTTAAGGATGATGCCCCCCATGCATGCAAGCGCCATCCATATCTATTCCTTGCATTTCAAGCTTAAAAATGAGCAATGATACGATTGCTCCCAGCGCATGCAGAATCTATCTTTGACATGATTTTCTGTTTTTGTTGGAATTGAAGGTTCTATCAGCTGCTGCGTCTTTGCTTGTGAGTTGAGCTATAAGAAAAGTAGTGCGAATGATTTCTAATCCTTGGCGGAGCAGCAGGATTAGGGTGGGGGCAGCATCTTGCTAGCAATATAAAAGAGGGGGAGGGGGTGATCTTGTTGCGATCACTTTTTCTTTATCGCATTTGTCTCATTGGCACCCTCAATCTGCTTTTTATACGCTTTCGCTCTTTATTTTTCTTCTTTTCCAACCATGCTCAGCCGCCTTCTCGGAAAGAACGTTCTCATTACCGGAGCCTCCTCGGGCATTGGCGAGGCCTGCGCCTACCAATTCGCGGCCGCCGGAGCCAACGTCATCCTGACAGCGCGGCGCAAGGACAAGCTCGCCGAAGTGCAGCAGAAGATCCACACCATGTGGCCCTCCGTCCAGGTGCACACGGCCGGCCTCGACGTGCAGAGCAGCCACGCAGTCGACCAGGCGATCAGCAGCATTCCCGAAGCGCTGTCATCCATCGACGTCCTTGTCAACAACGCCGGGCTGGCCATGGGCGTCGACCACGTCAGCGACGTGGCGGACAGCGTCATCGACGCAATGGTCGATACGAACGTCAAGGGCCTTTTGTATGTGACGCGCGCGGTTGTGCGCGGGATGAAGGCGCGTGGGAGCGGGCATGTGATTATGATGGGGTCGATTGCCGGCATGGCCGGCTACCAGGGCGGATCCGTGTACTGCGCGACGAAGAGCGCCGTGCACGCGATCTCCGAGGCCCTGCGTGCGGAGACCATTGGCGTGCCAATCAGGGTTACCGACATCAGGCCGGGCATGGTCGAGACCGAGTTTTCTGTCGTGCGGTTCGGCGGCGACCGCGACCGCGCCGGCGAGGTGTACCGCGGCATCGAGCCGATGACGGCCGGCGACGTGGCCGAGTCGGTGGTCTTCGCGGCGTCGCGCCACCCGCGCTGCGTGGTCGCCGACGTTGTTCTTTTGGCCAGCGGCCAGGCATCCGCCACGCTGGCGCACAGAAGGTGATTAATAAACGAACAAGTTGAATTAAATTAAGCTGGCAGCGGGCTTTCTGCTCTGCGGCGCGGACGCCACCTGCCTCGCCATCTCCTTGCGCGTCTTTTTGGCGTTCTTGTCGCGGTACAGCTGCGAGCTGTTGATGAAGTCGAGGATGCGCGGCGGGATGTCCCGGACGCCCATCGTGCTGTTGCGCACGGCCAGCCGCACGTCGGTCGAGCTGATGTGGCGCACGCGCTTGGGCAGGTCCAGCTCGAAGATGAACCGCAGGAACGGCGCCACCCGCGCACTCGCGAAGAAGCCGTCGACGTCGGCGTCGCCGCCGTAGCCTGCGCGGCGCGCAAAGGCGATGCGCCCGCCCATGGCGAAGAAGCGCGCGACCTCGGCCTGGCAGTCGCCGTAGTACTTGGGGTCGAAGAAGCGGGTCAGGGTGTCCCAGCCCATGGCGAAGAAGCACCTGACGTCGACGCCCTGCGCCCCCTCGTCCCCAAGCTCCGCCAGCGCCACCCGGCGCACGGCCTCGCACTTGTCGACGAAGCGCGGCGCGCTGACCATGCCGAAGGCCATGTTCTGCAGCGCCGACGCGTGGAACTGCTCCCTGGTCTTCCACACGTGCCAGGTGTCCGCGGCGTTGTCCACGGCCACCGTGTGCGCAAGCATGTCGACCATCCGCATGCGCTGCTCCAGCGACGCGTCGGCCAGCCGCTTGTCTGCGTTGCGCGCGCCCAGGAGCAGCAGGTAGGCCGTGATTTCGGGCAGCTGCGCGTCGCCTGCGCGGCTGCGCATCTGCTGCGTGCCCAGGCACTCGAGGTAGGCGCCGTGGCAGTAGTGCGGCGGGTTGAACGAGCTGTCCATGATGCCGATGTTGAGCGTTTTGGGCGCGCTGCGCGAGGGGAGCGGCCAGGTTGCGCAGAGCTTGCGCGCCAGCTGGACCGTTGGCTGCGGGTGGGCGTGGCTGAGGAAGCCCTGCACGAATGCGTCGTAGTGGGGGGTGGTGTGCTTGTGCACCTGGAGGGCGGTGCCCCTGGGGATGCCCTGCGGGGCCGGTGTGGGTGGTGTGGGTGGTGTGGCCGGTGTGGCCGGTGTCGCTGCTGTGACTGGTGTCGCTGCTGTGACTGGTGTCGCTGCTGTGTCTGGTGTCGCTGCTGTGTCTGGTGTCGCTGTTGTGGCCGGTGTGGCCGGTGTGGCCGGTGTGGCCGGTGTCGCTGCCGTCGCTGCCGTCGCTGCCGTCGCTGCCGTCGCTGCTGTGGCTGATGTCGCTGGTAATGAGGCGGTGGCCATTTTGTGCTGAATTTGCGGGATTACTTATTCAAAAGGGCTGATTGAGTCAATGCGCGAGTTGTGTGTATGCTGGAGGGAGAATACGGCCAAGGCCAGCGGATATGGAAAATGGAGAGCAAGCGCCATTTCGTTCTATGCGCGCTTTTTAGCTTTATTTCTTTTCTTTTTTAGCTGTTTATTTTATCGCATGTGTAGCTTTAGGGAGTAGGGGGGAGGGGCATACAAACAAGGCGCTGTTAATCTTGATCGTACCCGGGGGTAGGCCAGAAAATCAAGGATCGGGGATCAGGGATCAAGCGGTACTTTCCACAAAACATATAATATACACGCACAAATGAAGAAATTAAAAAAAAAAAACACTGACCTGGCTTGGCTTGGCTTTGTTCGTCGTCTTCCTTTTTTTTGGCGATACGCGTCTGTTCTATTTTATTCTGCCGATTTTATTTTATTTTATTTTATTTTATTTTGAATTCGCACCCTCTCTTTATTTCGCAATCAAATTTCCAACTTCAATCATGAGCGAGGCTCGACTCCAGTTCAGCGAAATCTACCTCGCCACGGAGCCGTACTGCAAGGCCACAGGCCAGGTGCGCATGGGCGCGTCCGGGATCGGGTGGAAGGCAGCCGAGGGCCAGGCTGAGGCTCTCCAGGGCATCACGGTGCCTGGGCTCACCCTGCCAGCAGGCATGCTTGCGCTGCAAAAGGAGGACCTGCGGCGCATCCAATGGCAGCGCGTAGCGCGCGGCTACGGGCTGCGGATCTACACGCGCAGCGGCACCATGCATAAGCTGGACGGATTTACGGCAGACGACTTTGAGCCGCTGCGGGATGGCATCAAGAGGCTGTTTCATGGGCTCACGCTGGAAGTGCGTGACATTAGTTTGAAGGGCTGGAACTGGGGCAAGACCGACTTTGAGGGCACAAACATGACCTTCAAGGTGGACAACCGCCCGATGTTCGACCTGCCAATGGGCTACGTGTCCAACACAAACCTGGCGAACAAGAACGAGGTCAGCGTCGAGTTCCAGCCGCCTCGGGGCAGGGCTGCGAAGCGCAAGGCGTCGGACGAGCTGGTGGAGATCCGCTTCTACGTGCCCGGCACTACGCTGGCAGCAGCAGCCGCGGCGGCGCGCCCAGAGGACGCCGCCGGACAGTCGGACAACGACGAGCAGAGCAACGCCGACGACGAAGTCAGCGCCGCATCGGTCTTCCACGATACCATCAAGGAGCGCGCAGACCTTGGCCAAGTGAGCGGCGACAGCATTGTGCAGTTCCCCGAGATCCTCTGCCTGACCCCCCGCGGCCGCTACCACATCGACATGTTCTCGCACTTCCTGCGCCTGCGCGGCAAAACCTACGACTACAAGATCCCGTACGAGAACGTCCAGCGGCTGTTCCTCGTCAGCAAGCCGGACGAGCTGCACATGATGTTCCTCGTCGGCCTCAACCCGCCGATCCGCCAGGGCCAGACCCGCTACCCGTACCTTGTGCTGCAGTTCGTGCGCGACGAGGAGTCCGCCGTTGATCTTAATCTCCAGGTCGACGACCAGGCGCGCGCGCTGGAGGGCCGCCTGCGCGCCCACTACGACGAGCCACTCTACCGCATTGTCGCCAATGTGTTCAAGGGCGTGACAGACAAGAAGCTCATCGAGGGAGGGAACTTCCGCGGATACCACGGGTCCCAGGGCCTCAAGGCCTCGCTCAAGGCCAGCGAGGGCACCCTGTACCCCCTGGACAAGGGTCTGCTGTTCGCGCCCAAGCCGCCCATTTATATTCCGCACGCGGACATCCTCAGCGTGGTGTTTTCGCGCGTTGAGGCTTCGAGCTCGAACAAAATGCGCACCTTTGACCTCAGGATAAACATGGTCGGGGCGCCGGAGTACCAGTTTGTCAGCATTAACCGCGAGGAGCATGCTGCGCTCGAAGCGTATGCTGTTGAACATGGGCTTAAGATCATCAGTGAGGCGGCCGGTGGCGGTGCTGGCGGTGCTGGGCTGGGTACGGCGGGTGCGGCGGGGGGCTATAAGGGGATGGATGTGGACTCTGATCGCGAGAATGGAGGCGGCTTTGGGAAGCAGCAGCCACAGGTTTCGTTGGGCGGAGGGGTTGCTGGTGGAAGCGAGGATGAGTCCAGCGAGGATGAGGACTTTGTTGCGGAAAGCGAGAGTGATGTGCCGGAGGAGTACGATGAGAATTACGAGACCCCCGAGGGCGAGGATGATTAAGAAGAGCTTTTAGGTGGGGAGCACGTGCGTTTTGAACTTTTCCCCATATCTAAATTGTACTTATGACGTATGCAAATCAAGTATTTTTTTTTTGCCGAGCAAAGCCTTTTATTATAAAAATAAAAATATCAA
This sequence comes from Kickxella alabastrina, assembly GCF_025024165.1. Taxonomy (NCBI): domain Eukaryota; kingdom Fungi; phylum Kickxellomycota; class Kickxellomycetes; order Kickxellales; family Kickxellaceae; genus Kickxella; species Kickxella alabastrina. Next base: position 32,126 of record NW_026251507.1, on the reverse strand, counting down.
AATTTCTCTTTTTTTCTCTTTTTTTTGACAATAGAGAAAAAAATCATTCCAATGAAGCTGCATTCGCTTTTCGTGCTTAACCGCCATGGCAACCCGCTTTACCACCATACCTATGATCCGACCACAGACCAGACACCCGACCCCTCGATGAAATACGCCTATTTGGCACACACTTCCTGCGACCTAATCGACGAGCACCTAGCTAACCCCGCGCCCAAAGTCTCATCTGATCTCTACCTTGGTCTCTTACAAACCACTGAGGGACTGAATATCTACGGCTATGTGTTGAATACCGGAGCCAGATTTGTACTTATAGTCTCTGAAGACCCTACCGCCACTACATCATCATTGGTGGTGGCAGCAGGTGGGGGCACTGTGGGGGGTGTGAAGGGTGAGATTATATTGGTCTTTCAGCAGCTGCATGCCGCGTATATTGCTCTGGTATGTAATCCGTTTTACGAGTATATGGCGGAAGTAGGTGGGAATGACGGGGAGGGATGTGTGGGGAAAAAATTTGACGCTGTGGTTGAGGAACTTGGGAAAATACACTCTTAAACAAAACAAATAACACAAACATAAGCACATTTTTAAACCATAGTCTTTTATATTTGTTCTCTTTATTAATAACCAACCAACCATTCCCCCCCCCCCCATAAAAAATTATATTTCCTTTCAAACATAAAAAAATAAAATAAGCCATCACCATTAACTAATTTCTTTTTAATAAATTCAAATATGATCGATTCATATACCGCCAAGGACGTTACTCTTATGCGCCAAGCCATTGCCCAAGCGCGTCTCTGCACGCCCACGCCCACCGCCTTCAACGTCGGAGCCCTCATAACTGACCCCCACGGCCGAATCCTCAGCACTGGTTACTCGCGTCAATTCCCAGGCAACACCCACGCAGAACAATGCGCCCTCCAAACGCTCCTTACCACCACCAACTCTATTCCGGACTATAAAGATCTAGTTATGTATACTACTATGGAGCCGTGTTCGGAGAGATTGTCCGGAAACAAGCCGTGTGTTGAGAGAATATTGGAAGCGGGTATTGGTTCGGTGGTTGTTGGGGTGAAGGAGCCAGATAATTTTGTAAAATGTACCGGAGTGCAGATGTTGAGGGAGAAGGGTGTGAGAGTAGTGGTTATTGGAGAAGAGGTTGAGGAGGAGTGTAGAAAATTAAATGCGCATTTGGATAATGAGTAGTTAGCAAGTGTGTGTTTTTATTATATTTAATATAATATAATGTGTTATTGTCTATTTAAATATGAAAAATAACGCCAAAAAAATTGGGTGTGGGATTTATTTGTTAAACATGGACTTTAACAGAGTAAATATATTTATATAGAAAAATGTGAAAATCAATTTTTTTTAATAGTTGAAGCAATAAAAAAAATGAGAGAATAACTCCACACATAACTAACCATTTTCAAAGTCGTGTTATGAGAGGGAGTGGTGAAGAGCTGTTGAATTCTGGGAGAGTAGGCGTTCTGTGAACGCGTAGAGATAAAAAAATTATATGTACAAAAATGTATTGAATATATAAGTGCTATGCACTGGAAAAAAAATCTGAAAAACATATTACTTTATTTGGTCACTGTGTGGACTTATTGATGATTGTGTGTTTGGCTGGAATAGCCAAGACTGGTTAATCAGTTGATCGCCATCAACCAATAGCTTTGTAAAAAGTATGCTTTTTTATGCACATCGACTAAATAATCGTATTGGGAGGGGGGATGGATGGCAAGCGACAATCCAGGTTGAAATGTGACAATCTTGCTAACAAGTAGCATGTTGTCCGAATAGTGACAGGGTTGGACGAGTAATGACAGGCCTTGTCAACAAGAGGCGGGTTGAGTGTATGTGCACATTGTTTTGATTATTTTATTGTTCATAAATAAATTGGGCCGTATTCCTGTAAATAGAGTACCAAAAAAATAATTACTGCATACTATAAATTTAAATAAAAATATGTGTGCAAGCCAACCTCAAGCTCAAATATAATAAATAAAGAGTATGGCAGGCTATGAGCGTTCTATCCATGTTTTTAAAGTTAGCATAACTCAAAGTCAAACATTATCTATGGATGAAATGTCTAATGAAAGCTTTATTTCAATGACTGTTTTGATACTGAACTGGATAAAGGTGGGATAGGTTCAAGATTGGCATGGGACGCATATACACCTAGGCTTAATGTCAAATTCTTGCAGTAGGTGGATTTAATGTTGATTTTTTTTAAATATATTACAGAAATTGGGCTTTCCCTGTGGCTTTTTGCTAGATTCAACATTGTTGGTATTCGTGTCCCCTTTATCCTTTTTAAAACCTAAACATTCTAGTAGGTTTACCATTTTTGTGAAACAGTCAGTAAATATAACAGAAATAATACGTGTTGTCAAAATTTGTGCAAAAAACCAAGTAATAAATAAATAATAGGGTATTGAAAATTGTGGAAGAAAAAGAGAAATGTGGAGTAGTCCGAGATTGTGGATTTATTTACTTGTCACAGGCTGCTCGGTGTTCATTTATTTTAAAAATTGTTTTTTATAAAAAAAAACTGTGCGTTCACTTGACCAAGTCACCTGAAAAACATGCATTTTTTCTTTTATTTTTGTTTTATGCTTTTCATTACATTTTTTTTAAATTTTAAGCATTAATGCAATAATTCAGCAGCAAAACATATCATTATACAATAATAAAAAACATCTGCTAAAATTTAAATTAACCGAGTGCTCAAAACCAACAAAGTCTGTAAAACCTATCTACCCTAATTAATATTAATTATATTGTTATGCAATAATATTTTTTTTATTTAAATATGACTTGGAATAAGCGTTAAAACTGCTAGAAAAATAAGAAAAAGTAAACTGAGTATTGAAAAATCTAGAAAATATGTTTTATAGGGTTTTAATAATTTTGTTGATTTTTTTGGGATTTTCTAAAAGGTCATGATCAGGGTGGTCTTGTATATAGAAACATATTGTAGCATCAGTAGACCACATACCATATTACTGCACGTATGGTGTTTCTAACAATCTTTTCGGTTTGAGGTAATATGCTTAATAGCGATATAGTCCTGTATATATAACATAAAATGATACATATCCGCAAAAGTTACCTGAGCGCATCTTAATTAAATAACTATATTTTTGGATGAACTGTTATAATAGAACCAGATTGATGTGTTGATACTGAATTGGTTAGAGATGGAGGCCTGCCTCCAGTTTTGCTTTTGAATGATTTATTATTCTTTGCTGTTGACAATGAAGGCTTGTTTCTAGGGGATTTTTAATAGCGCATTGGGAGGTGGACGGTTTTTTGCTTAAATTTGTATCAACATTGTGGATTAATAATACACTTCCCACTTTTACACCTTGTTTTGTACAAGTTATATTGGTTTTGAGTTTTTCACCATTAAACATCAAATAATATGAGTTTTCCTTTATATGTGCAGGGCTATCATCATTAATATCAAGATATTGGTGGGCCAAATGAATCATTTCAATAGGAGTGAAATCGTCGCAAAACGGTACTTTTGCTTTGTCTTTTTCAGAGCTACCTGTGGTGCCGTTATTTACGGCTAGAGAAGATATGATAGTAACTGTAGAACCAGTGTCGGTACTATCTGATTTACGACGCTTATGGCACAGTATTAGGTTTAATATTTTTTGCGAAACAGTCATTAAATAAAACAAAAATAATATGTGTTGTCAAAATTTGTGCAAAAAAACCAAATAATAAATAAATAATAGGGTATTGAAAATTGTGGAAGAAAAAGAGAAATGTGGAGTAAACCGAGATTGTGGATTTATTTACTTGTCGCAGGCTGCTCCATGTTCATTTATTTTAAAATTGTTTTTTATATAAAATAAAACACAAAAAATTGTGCGCTCACTTGACCAAGTCACTGTGCAATTATAATCAATAAATTTATTTTTACAAATGATACATAATAGAACAAAAAGTAGCAGCAAAGATACATTTGTACAAATAAAAATTTGCCGCTAAAAAGCAAAAAGTCCTAATTGTTTAAATCTGCTGATATTTTTATTTTAAAAAACTTTATACCCCAATATCCATTGGTTTTTTTGTTACATACATATACACACGTGTAAAAATATTAAAAAACTGGCCCAGAGACAAGCAGAATTTAAATAAATAAATATTTTATTATTGTAAAAATGTCATACGACATTGGCAGCTGACATCAATTTTAGCAACGCAAGCTTGTCATACCAGGCTATTACCGGTCCCAATCTTGCTATACTTGGCGCTCGATTGAAAACGGCCAAAGTACTGCCAGATGCGACCAGTTGCAATACGTGATTCACTAACAGTCCCAGGGTCCAAATCACATATCCCATCAAACCTCTGCAATCCAGTCGAAGCAAGGGTGTCTTGAGAATTCCCAATAGACGTCATTGGAATCATCCGGCTGTCATAACTAAAAACCTCATCCTTATCTTTTCCGCACATCGCCTTGCTCGAATTCTGTGTTTGGGCGGCATAATCAATAGTGGTTGTGCCAGTAATAGATAGCCGCACATGCAAAACCAACAGCTGGCCCATGGCAACAAAAAAAGCAGCAGTCATCACCGTATAAAACGCCAACCCACACATTACAGCAATACCTGGCGCTGACACCGTATCCCCATTATTCACTAAGCCAAACATTTGTCCAACCATAATGTCAAAGTCGGACTCTCTCAACCCGGCAATGTAGACCAAGCGCAGGGAGTAAGCAAGCACAAAAGCCAACCCTACAAAGGCACAGCCAACGGATAAGAAAAAATGCCTGTAGTTGCGCGTTCCAATACATGTATTGAGCCACCTGCAGTGGTGATCCAGGCCTGCCACGCACTTATTGCACCGCTTGCAGTGCCGCGTCAGCAGTTTAGCGTGGACGCGGCAGACACGGCATGTGGTTGTCATAGGATCAATAGTCGGCGTGCCCCAGGTCTGCTTATAGTACAGGTTGCGGTCCACGCCCTGCGCCAACACCTCGGGTGCCTGCGGATTAATGCAAGAGGTTGTAATGTTGAAAATATGGGCGGTGATTATAAACGCTGCGCCCAATGCGTTGCCCGCCGTAAAAACCCACGAATCGGAAGTAGAACTGCCACTAGCTATAGAGGATAGCGGGCGGATAAAGGCAAAGTACCCCGTTGACAGTATCAGCGACACAACCCATTGCATTACAAACAACGGGTCCATCGGTAACTGCCAACCGCATCTGCGAACCCATTGGTTGGTTGCGCCTTTAGGAACACTGGCAGATCTCGGCAACAGCGCCTTATGCTGCCACACAGTCAAGGGATCTTCCAAAGCATCTATTTGCAGTGCCTGGGAATCCTGGAGCACATTGTGCTTGTACGCAGCCATTGATGGTCGCCGCCGCATCATTGTCTCAACATACTCGTTGTCTGGCTCGGGCCACTCTGGAACCCACTTTGACACGTGTCTCTCTGCTGTTAAGGATAAAGGCGACTGCGGGGTCAACGGTTCGTGCAGTGCTTCAGCATGCTTCAAAAGCTCGTCATCGCTGCCAATACTGATACTGATGCTGGTGCTTCTAGCCTTACTTCTGCTCCTGCTTCTAGTTGTCACCAGTGTGTCGCTTGACCGGGATGCCATGGACGTTGTGGGCGAAGCTAGTCCAAGCAATCGTGCTGCCTTGGGCTTTATCCGAGCGTTGCCAAGTTCCGTATACTCTTTTGCGCGACTACTGGAGGTCATATATGGCCGATATATGAGTTGAACTGAAATAAATAAAGAGAATAAGGTAATTATAATAAAAAGGAGCGCAGTAAAACGGGTATGCGAGGCGGACAGGTAAAGAAATGCGGTTAATTATTAGTTGAATAGAAAAATAAGGTGCAAAGAGGTAGAAAAAAGAAAAGGGAAGTGAGGATGCAAGGAAATAAAAGAAAGGAAAAATTAGAAAGGAACAGACAGATTAACGTAAGGATGGAATGCGTAAGAGAAGGGGCTACACCTGTGTTTTATAATTATTTCTTCTTTGTTTTTTGTTTATTGCAAGCGAGCACTACTTTTTTCTATTTGGGGGAGGCGGTTTTAGACAAAAAAATTTAACAGGTTGAAAAGAAAAGACAATGTGTAAAAGTGACAATAAAGTGCAAGGCAAATATACTAAACAAAAAAAAGCAAACAAATGAAAAAAGAAATGAAAATAAGGTGAGGGGAAGCGGCTGTGGCAATATCAGCCAGTTTTTTTTGTTTGCTTAGTGGTGTCATCCTTTTTTACTTTAAATGCGGAAATTGTGGCTTTTTCCTCAATTTTTTTTATTCATTCATCTGTAGAAAAAAAGAAAAGGTGCAAAAAAGTGGTAAATATGTTCGAGACCATGAGATTGGCACTGCATAAAATAATTTGCTTTCTTGTTCGTTTTTTTGTACAGGTTTTATCTTGGATCTGTTCGCCAATATCGGAAAACAAGTGTCCAAAATAGGCAAAGCCTCAATTCGAACGAATTAGAAACGGTGGAAAATAAATAAAGATAAGATGGGTTTTCATTCCTTTTTATGGTCGAATTACTTTATTTTTATGTTTAGTTTTATCCGATTGACTAACAAAATGATTTTCGATATAAAATAATAAAGAGAGACGGGAGCGAGTTCATCCAACTCGTTTAACTTTCGGAGTTTCAAAGAGAGTCACGAACATCCTGTTTCCAGATATCCGGCAAAGCAGGGTTGAGCGTAAAGACGAGAAAATTGAGTAGTCCACTGGTTGTTGCCATGACGGTTCCGAATATGTACAGGTTCTTGGACGGGTACTCTGTCATGTTCATTGCCACAACGCCGAGCTGCGTCAGCACGGGAACCAGCGGGTAACACACCAGGCGCTGAATCGACCGCAAAAACTGACTCTTATCCACGTATGAGCGCACAACCACAGGCTGCCCATCCTGCCGGTCCGGGACTGTCATTGTCACCAGGTACCCGCGCCCGCATGACCCAGCCATATGGCCACTACGCCCAACTGTTTGGGCGGGCTCAGAGGGATCCGATGGCATTTGCTGGTTGAATACCGTGCTGGTCACCGACAACTGATCCGACTGTGCACTTTCCTTGTGGTGATGGTAGAGCGTGTCCATGGAGCTGCTTGCCATTGTGCCCTGGCTCGGCCGTTCGCGCTTTATGAGGCTGTTCCAATCCCATTTTTCAGGCATGCGCGGCTCCGAAATGACATCGACTGAATCTCTCCACATTGACCAGATACGCAGCGACAGAACCAAGGCCACACCGGCACAGTACACTATGGTCAATACGATCCACAAATAGTTGCACATCCACAGGACTAGACGGCGTGCCAACGCAGTGGTGCTGGGCCAATTGAAAGCGTGCAAGTGGGGGACCCAGTATATGCCCTTCATCTGGACCACGGCTATGGCTGGAAATACTGCGGCCAAAATCAGACTAAGAGGTACGTAGAACTTTTCCAAACGCATATACGTGGCCACACGCACTTTGGTCAGTGTGCTTAGGTGGAGCTGGGTGGATATAGACAAGGTAAGAAACACAAACGATAAGGTGCTGAACATTGAAAGCCAAAGAATAAATCGCAGCCCATGCGTGCTCTGCCGGTTCATAAAGTTGTTTTGCAGGAGGAGGAGCTGTGTTATGGAGCTGAGTATGTCGCAGACGGCAACGCATCCGGAGACACGGATGGATAAACGAGCGAGGTACCGTTTGTGCCGCATGAATATGTGGGCCATGGCTGTAAGAACACAGAGAGACGAAATTAAGGAAATTATAGAGAGCGTTTGGATTGTGCGTATCCATTGGCTGGAGACGACGAATGCCCATTTGTTTCTTTCATTGATGGCTGCAATTACGTCTTCAACGCCTAACAATTCGAACTTATTTGATGCAGACATTATTTAAAATATATGGAAATTATGTTTTGGTAGTTGTGTTTGAAATGAATGAATAAAATTGAAAAATGCATATGAATAGCTAAAAATGTAAAAGGTTTTTTTTGCTGATAGCGCCACAGGTTGGGTATTTAAATATATGTCAACTGCGCCTTTGCTTTTTTTATTTTATCTATAGCAATTTTTCCAATCTCTTGCATGGTATTTTTTTTTCTGCAAATGAGCCTTGAGGCTAAACTACGAAAAATTAAAGAAATTTTTACTAGTGCTGATGCGAAAGAACATTTTTCATCTTTGTATCTGGATTGCATGATGCCCCCGATATGTAAAATAAAAATAAAAATAAATTGCCATGAGGGATGCAAAGAAATTTTTTTCTTTGTTTTTGCAACTTTTATATATATACGTGTCAATTGACAGAAACAAAGACACTATTGGGGCGTTTGAGTTGCTTCCCAACATTTTTCCCTTTGTTTTTGCCTCATTTACCTCACTTGAATCATTGTTCAGTGTTTTCAAAACTCATTTGTTAAAATCCCAAAAAACGACTGCGCATTATGCATTCCCTGGAGGATATAAGAACATTCCGGGTATATTAGCATTTTAAGTCTGGAGTGGCAGTCCACCTGCTGCCTTTCCTGCCTTTTTATTTTGTAGTAAAACAAAATCAAACGCCTATATGCGTAGAGACAATTTATCTGCGCTCTGCCCGCATGGAATTTTTTCTCATAATTATTCATTTTTCTTATATTGTTTTTTATTGAATAACATATCACAATGTTTTATTAGTTACTGCCAACCTAAGAACGTTTATTTAAATGCTGAACATGCTAATTTTAAATTAGTTAATTTTATTATCCATTTTACATTTTACATTTTTGACATCCAACATGCACATTAGTACACCTTTAAATTTTGAGCGTTCTATAAACTTGTGAAAAGGCATATAATGATGTGTATACCATGAGTGGTATTCACTACCAATATATAGAAAACAATTACTTGAACAAGCAATTAAATGTTTACTTGTAGGTCTTGCCATCGTAGCACTCGCGGGGCAGGGAAGGACCCTCCCAGGCAAAGCAGTCCTCAATCTCAGCACGGGTCTTGGAGTCGTTGTGGTCGGCAGCGGTCCAGTTGTAGGACTTATAATCAGCAGCGTCGGTGACCTCCTCAGGGACCTCCAGGCCGCGGACAATAAAGTAGCCCCAGATCATGTTGTCATCATCCTTACCCAGAGTGAGCAGGTTACCAAAAGCGTATTTGCGAGCGTGCTCGAGGCGGTTAAAGAATCCGCTGATGAGATTGTTGGTCATGAACAGCTTGGTCAGCTCATCATTGTACTTGTACTCGACCTTCCAGAAAGAGTAACCCTCAGCATCAAAGTGCTCCCAGAGCCAGTTCATGGCGGTGGGCTTGGTTTCGTTGTTTGAGTAGAAGCGCTTCCAGTCGTCGAGAATCATGTTGGGTTTAGGCAGCAGATCGAGCTTGCTCTTGGGCTTGGGGGCGGCAACCTCGACCTCCTCGTCGTCGTCCACGACGGGCTTTTCAGCCTTCTTGAGCTTCTCGGCAGCGGGCTTCTTCTCGGCCTTTTCTTTTTTGGCGGGAGCGGCAAGCTCAATGCGCTTCTCGCAATATACAACATCGCCGAGCACAGCTTTGAAGGCGGGCTCGGCAGTTATGGTCGTAAAGTAGCGGGTGAGGTCGGGGTACTTATCGCGGTCCTCGCTGGTCAAATACAGCTGGAATGGATAGAGCAAGTCGCAGGCAACAACGACATCGGCAATGGTCAGGCGCTCGCCAACAACGAAAGTGCGGTTGGTGAGCTGGGTGTTTAGGACATCAATAAAGCGGAAAAACTGCTCTTCAACCTGCTGGTGAGCGGGCTTGAAAAACTTGGCATGTCCCATTAGGGGTGCCAATGTACCTATGAGGGCGGGCACAAAATCAGCCTCTGCAAAGAGGATAAACTGGAGAATCTCAGCAGTCTCCTCGGCGGTCTGGCCAAGCAGAGTAGACTCACTGCCAGCCTTTGCAGCAATGTAGTAGGCAATAGCGCTTGAGTCACTCACACTGAAGCCGTCAGCGCCCTCGAAAACAGGAACCTTGCCGGCGGGGTACTTGGCCAAGTACTCGGGAGTCTTGTTGTCAACGCCCATCTGGAAATCGGGGGTGGTGTCAAGCTCAAGCCCGGTAATGGCAGCAACAATGCGGGCCTTGAAGTTGCGAGGGTTAGGCATGGGGCCGATGAGAGTGCCGAGAGGAGCCATTTTGAGTGTATGTGTAGGTTCAAGTGTAAGTTCAAGTGGGAGGCTAGTTGTTTTTTGTATGGATGATATTGATTGGACAAAGTTGTGATGAGAAAAAAAAGCGAGAAGATATGGTGAGAAGTAATGGAGTATTTATACCAAAATTCATAAATTTACATTAATGCCATTTTGCCACGCGCTCCCTTCGCTCATCCCCCCTATACATGCCAAGATCTGCTTGCGCACATTCGGGGGACAACAACATGCATTAGTAATGTCGAAAATTGGTATTGAGCAGAGCATAATAGAACAAAATCAAACATTTGTATTTGTAATCCTTTATATATATCACAAAGCGCAGTGATTATTTTTCCGCACGACCTACGTAAATACTTAAATGCGGACTTTTAATCGGAATTGCTGATTTGTATATGGAAATCCCATTTGATTAATGCAACCAACGTATAATTTCAGATTGGTTGGTAACGGTCCGCATATCTTTTGCAAACAGTTGCAGCTATTATTCTCGCACATCAAACACCCAGGTCGCATATGTGTATATATAATTTGAATAAATAAAATTTTATTGTTTAAATTTTATTATTCACTAATCTCGCACATGTCCTACTAATAGTCTATATAAAAACAATTTGCAATTTTGCTAAATGTCCTGTATCCAGTGGACCCGTAGCATCAGCCGCTGCCTGCTTGACGCACTCTTGCATCTCGTGCTCTAGCTCGGGATGTATGGCAAAACGCAAAATCGAAGGAATCCTCGCCATCAACCACGCAGTTTTGGCCAATGCCCTGTTTCGGCGACGACCGGAAATTAGCGACTTGGACATCCTCACCAACAAAAACTCCAAGCTGGTACTAATCACCCTGTGTTTGCTAAACATTTTGTCTCCCCCATGTGGGTATTTTTTATGTCTTGTCTTGCGGCTCAAGTACTCATGCGCCTTGGTTGGCACTTCTGCAACAGTTACCCAGAGGTGTGTGAGAAGAGGCAAGCTGATAAGAAGCTCCTCCAGCTCATCCAGGCGCAGGCCAATGTCCAAGGTGAGGTATCTCAGTGAAGTGAGCGTTGATCCTGAGGGTACTCCGATTTCCATATCGAAATCGGTTGTTGGCGTGGTAACTGTGAGTGAAGCAAGGCGTGGAAGCTTCAGCGACATTGTATTACAAACCCAGTGCTCGGCCGAATGCTTGTCTACTTCGCCTGTCAAGCCTTTTTTAGCAATGTCAATGCGGCAGAATACAAGCCCTGTGAAGGGCTCAAGCGACAGCTGGTCGCATGTCCCCGGGCACTTGTCGATAGAAAGCTGGCGGAGCTGTGCACGCGGAAAGTTTTCCAAAAAGCGTGCAACATTGTGTGGGTAGGTACTTACATCCAATGAATGGAGCTTGGGAAAAAGCGGGTAAATATTGCCTACAACCGATTCAATGATGCCAGACTCTGTGTGTTGATGCCTTAGCCGGCCTTGCTTGTGTCTAGGACTCTGGCCAAATTCAAGTCGCAAATGATAAAGGCTCTCGAATACATCCTCGGAGCCGCTAAAAAATGATGACCAGATAGAGTCGGCGGCAATAGGGCCAATGTCCAGCCATTTGAGCGACTTGGCCATGGTCAATGGCACTTGTAGAACAGTGCGGCTTTGAGGTGCGCGTATGGTAAGATGTGTCAGGTCCATCGGCAGTTCCTGTATTTTTGGAACAAAGAGAAGCATCTGAGTTGATATGGCCAGTGCCTCGAGTTTCTGAAGTTGGTGTTGTCTGACAGAAACCAGATCCTCAAGTACAAACAGCCCAAAGCTATCGTGCATCGCTGACAACGCACAAATGTTCCGTAGTATGGGCATGCTCCGAGTCAACACATGGCTGATTTGGATTATAGCTTGATCATGCTCCAGCTCGCTCCATTTATTGGGGCTCTTGGGCAAATGTGGGTCGTAGTAATACAAGGTGTGGATAGATGGCCATTCAAAGCCCACAAACTGGCTGTACTCAAGTGCTCTGAATATGCTCGTGGCATTCGAAGGTGCGCGCATGCATACCAGGAGACGAAAGGTTTTGGGCGCGTAGCCGCTCTCTAGAATCAGCTGAATATTTGTACGCACACAGTGAATAAACGAGTCTGAGCTGTTTTTGTGATGTTCCATTATTTGAGGGTCATCATTGTCATCATCATTGATGATGATGGCTGCGGTGCCGTAAAAAAACCGGGCTGCACGTTTGCGCCAAGCATGGCTGACTTGTAGGCTGGCAACGATAGAGAGATGGCCTGTGGGCAAGGAGCTAAGCGTGTTGTGGCCAGGAGCGCCCTGCCAGAAGAGGTACTCGAATATGCGTGTGAGCGCATTTGCAGGCAGAGTGCTCTGTACTTGCAGCATTATCAAATGGTTAAAAAATATATATGGCTCAAGAATAGAGACGATTTAATTCAAAAAATTAATGAATATTGCTGAATAAAGCAACAGGGATGAGTCGAGCTTTAAAATTCGAAACTTTTGATTCCCCAGGCCACCTTTGATTTTTAAATGGCTCTGACATCATCATCTATCACTCGAATCCAATTTTTCTCCAGTCATTTTTTTAAATCCATGCCCAAGGATTGGAAATGCAAAATTGCGTTTTTCAGGCTTGAAGATCCAGACTGCATTTTTCTGTTCTGTCACTTCAAATTGTACTTTTTTTATTAATTGCTATTGCAATCACCCTATTTTTTACTTTTCATATATTAAAAATGAAACTATACACAGCATTTGTCTGGGTGGGAATGCTGTCGTCGGTGCAGCCTTGTCTCGCACTCTCGGGCAGCAAATTCCGGTTCAAGCTCAATCAGCTTTACGAGGTTGGAATTGGGCTAGATGGTCTGCGCGGTACGCCCGCAGCCTTTGGAGATTTCAATTCCAACCAACACAGCGACCTGTTTGTAATATCTCCAGACCAAAGAACCATTCAGCTTTGGGTGTGGGAAAACGACCTCAAGCAATTTGCGCACCTCGACTCGGCTGACATTACGGTGCCTGGGGTCATTTTGAGCAATGTGATAGTGGGTGACTTTAACATGGACGGCAAATTGGATGTTATTGTGCAGGGACAGAGCAAGGGGAGTGACGAGGTTGTTATGCGGTGCTATTTGGGCGATGGGGTGAACGGGTTTAGTGATGGCGGACAGCTGCCATCGGCAAATGGTGCGCTTCCTTTTGCGTTTGACTGGAGCGGCAGCGGAAGGGTGGATCTGCTGGGCGCGGCATGGGATCACAAGGACGATTCGGATTCGGGTGTACGGGTGTGGTTGCATGTAGACGCCGATCCCTCATCCAAGCCGCCGGCGGCAAAGACGACGGCAAGCAGCAATGTAGTCAGCACCAGAGATAGCACCCTGGTGAAACGCGATGATGCAGAGCTGTTTGAGCTGCGCAAGTTTGGCGTGGGAAACTTGACCGTGGCCATGTGCAGACCTGCCAGCCCACACTCAAGCGCCTTTGTGGATCTAAACGGTGATTGCCTCCCGGACCTATTCCTCGTGTGTCACGGAAACGAAGAGTACCAAATCTGGACAAACTCCAAGACGGGCTTCGAGTACTCGCAGACTGGAAAACTGCCGTCAAACGCTGGGCCTGTCTCCTTTGCCGACATGAACTCTGATGGCAGCATGGACATGGTCATCCCAATAGTGGGCAAGTCGCAGATATACATTGTTTACAATGAGCGGCGGCCGTTGTGCGTCGGGTCGCGCAAGCAGGAGGGCTGCCGCAAGTTTAGCCGCATCTGCGAAGCCGACGATGCATTTTCCTTTTCACTGAAGGACGCGCAGGTCGTTGATATTGAAAAGATGTGGCCGGGGGAGACCCTTTCGGATTCGCTGGCGGACTTCCAGACTTCCGTGACGGTGCCGCCGGCCGTGCGCTTGACGGACGTTGATCTGGACGGATATCCAGACATGGCATTTGTCACGCACAAGGGCAAAGATGAGTCGCACGTGCGGATGCTGCGCTCGGAGCTTTGCCCTGACTGCAAGATCTCAGGTGGCGCCCAGCTGGACTACCGGTCGTTTGTGGCAATCAAAGAGGGCGTGTCTGTTTTGGAGACGCTGGGGCGGCCGCAGGATGTGGCCTTCTTTGATATCGACGGCAGCGGCACAGCTGACCTGCTCGTGCACTACCTCGACTCGGCAGGTAGCAGGCGGGTGTCTGCCATCTACAACAACTTTTTCACCGATGCGTTTTTCATCAAGGCGCTGGCATGCCCGACCAACGAGAAGCACGTGCGCTCATACTCCGGCTTCCTGCCCGGCGCAACCTTCAAGTACCTTGTTGTCAGCGATTCTGGGGAAAAGCACGTGGCGCAGTCGGTTCAGGCGCCGCAGTCGGCGTACCGCGCGCTGTTTACACCCTACACTATTATTGGGATTGGGCGGACAAACAACTACATTGAAGACTTTTCTGTCGGATCGTCGAGCCAGCTGGGCGTGCATGAGAGGTCGTTTGAAGGGTTAATTCCCAATTCGCAGGTTATTGTTTTCCCGGTCAACACCACATCCGAGTGGAGACTGGAGCTGTATATGAATAGGTCCGAGTCGACGCCGTATATTTTGGCCACGCTGCTGTCGTCTATGGGCTTGCTGGCCATCACTGTGTTTGCGCTGGGCGCTATGGAGCGCAAGGCCGACCAGCGCGAAAAGCAGCGCGCACTGCATTCCATCAATTTCGATGCGCTGTGAGCAAAAATAACGACTGTTTGATTTCAGTCTGATATTTGCAATATTATAAAATTATTATTGTTTTGCACTTTACAAGAGCACGGCACGACACAGCACGACACATGGCAAATGATTCAAAGGAGAGAATATATGGAGATTATAAAATGGAAAAAAGAGAGAAAACATGTTCGAAAAGAATAAAAAACCATCCCTCTGCTAAGTAGAAGTTCGTCTTTCAGTTCCGTAGTCTATTTTAAAGGCCGTTTCCTTGGTCCTTGATGCGGATCTGAGCGCCACTGGTAAGATTGGAAGCGCGACGAACAAAGCGCGGCATAGGAGGACCACCGGCCTCCGGGCCAGCAGCAGCGGCACCGATGGGATCCCGCAACAGCGGGTTCTGAGCACTCAACGGCTGAGCCTTGCAATCACCGGCCACTGAGTCTTCGACCACAGGGGACAGAGCCGGAGCACCCATGCTGTACTCCTTGGGCGGCGAGAACGCCGTCGGGTGTACCATCGAACACGAGGGGATGACTCCAGAGGCACCACCGGAAACCGGGATGGCTCCGCCGGTCTCTGTGGTGGGCGAACTCGCAAGAGTGCCTGGGTTGATCGGCGTCTGAGAGTGCGGGATGGTGTCAACCGAAGGGTGCTCGTCACCCACTTGTTCGTCTGTCTTTCCGGCCTTGGACATTGCGTAGTCGCCGCTGTCAAAGTACTTGCGCTCCTATTGTCAATGTGAATTTTTTTTGGTATACCGTTAGTTTTTTTGTCATTTGGGAGAGGGTGGATAGGCACTGGTTTGTGTGTGTATGTACTTTGTGCTTACTTTAATCTTTTGCGTCAGAACATTCTTGTTCATCGGCAGCTTGCCGTATTTTTTAAACTGCGTTTGCTCCTCTGGCGTGAGCTTCTACATATACAAAGACGGATAAAAATCAGTTAGTAACAAAAAAATATGACGCGCCCTTATTTCGTACTCAAGCCTGTAATGATAGAAAAGGAAGAAGAAACATACGCTGAGGTCCACTTTCTGCTGTCTTGCCGGAAGCATTGCTGATGTATTTTAAGTTGACAGTGCTGAATCGAATTGCAGTTTGTTGAAATGGATAGATGCGCCCAGTACTCTTCTCGAAAACAAACAAGGTAAAAGCAAGAAAGCCAGTAAAAATAGGGGGTGGTGTGGTTTGAAAGTATATATAAATAAAAAAGTAAAAGTTATAAAAGCGGTCGTGTGCAATTGAACTCTGTAATTCACTTGATAAAAAAAAGAATAAAAACCCAGACTTTTTACATTTTTTTAGTTATGAAAAATAGAGGACAAAAAAAAGTAGTAAAATTGGTTTTTTATTTGGCCGGGATTAGGTGCTGCAAACACTGGCCAAAAAAACATGGTGCTGATCACGCCGCTCAATTTGGGCAAAGTGTTTGTTTCAAATCTTCTCCCCCACTCTGAGTTTTAAAACATCTCGTGATCTCTCAATTGATGACTTCGGCTCGAGCTGCAGTCATGTTTTTTATAACGAGCCATTCTTTTCTACAGTGAAAAATTATTGACCTTTCGGGGTTTTGTTGACATTAAAGACCAATTGACTGGTGTGAACTCGGGCCGCTCTTTGTTCTCGAGTATTTGTTTCTTGTAAAAAAAATTACGGTGAAGGCACATTGTCAAAGTTTCATTTTATTCCTTTTTTATTCCTTTTTTATTTACACATTGCAAGACATTCTCACACTGCAAACGCATCCATTTTTTGCACTATTATTTATTATTTTTCTCATATGGATTATACCCAAACAACAATAGCAACACCACCACTGCCACCGTCGTCGTTGACTCCGGCCATGGACGACCCGCTCTCACAACTAAGCATAGTGCTGTCCTCAGAGCACGACGCTGTCGAGCAAGTATGTAAGCTCTACACAGAGTCCTCCGACATCCGAGGCAGCCTCCGCCTCTTCGACACAGCCTACCTCGATGTTCTCAGTTTCCTGCACGCTCAATCCACAAACAAAGGCTCACATGAGACTAGCAGCATACTGAGTTCACAAAAGGGGCTTTTGCAAAAGCTTTCCGAAATAGCAATGCAGGAAGAGGCGCCGATGACAGTGGAAGCGGAAGCAGCAGCTGCATGGGTGCTCGCAGACTGCGTGGATCAGCTGAGCGACAGTGAAGGAATATGCACACGCCTGGGAAGAATAGTAGGCCAAGTTTTGGCAACCAGGGTTGGGGAAAGCAAGGAGACGGAAGCATTGCGCCAGTTGCTCAGGGCAACGGGGATGCGCGAGGGCCCGTGGCTTGACAGCCTTCTAGCAGTGGTGTGTGGGGCCATAGTTGAGCTGGCGGATAATGCCATTCAAGGGCAGGCGTTGCGAAGCTCCCAGCTGCTCTGCTTGCTAGCCCAGCTGCTCGAAGACTATAGTGCGTATGCCCTTCGGGTCATGTCATCCGTTGATTCGCTGCGGCGAATGGCACGGCACGTTATCAAGCTATTGAGTGATCCGCATCCGGCAGTATCCGCCCCCGCACTACACGTGCTTGCCCGACTCCTTCTCACCCCCGTGGTAAGCGGAAGGCCGGCTGCGCTAAGCATTTTGGGCGACAGTTTGCGTGGAAAGCTCTTTGACGAGGCGCACCTGGCCCGCACTGTCCTACTCGTCTCTGACCTGTGTCAGAACTGCAACGGCAGCGACAAGCAGGAGGACTTTTTGGTGCTGGAAGCTGCCAGTGGGATTATAGCGTGTGTTGCGCAGAGTCAGGGTGCAGCTGATAGACGCAGGTTCTTTGAGATGACGGAGATGGCCAGGGCGCTGGACCACCTTGTGGGGGTGGCGCGCATTGACCGCCGGTACATCCATCCGCTGGTGAGTATAATCAACCATGTTGTCAGGGAGGGCGGGTCGTCGCCACTGGTTGTGGCGATGTGCACGGACAGGAGCGATGATTTCGCGGGGTCAATTGTCGCTGAGGTGTTTGATATTGTGGGGTCAGGCATCGAGGACATCCCGTACACGCAGCCGCACTTTGGCTTGGCAGAATCAGCGGGAGGACAACAGAAAACATGGCCCAGGGTATCCAGCGACGAGAGCGGCGGCGGATGGCTCGTGCAAAGCACTGTGAGGCAGAGGCAGGGTGTAATTGAGTTTCTTGCGAATGCACTGCGCTTGAGTTGTGAGGCGCAAGGGAGCGGAAGCGGCAACGTGAGGGAGCTCATGCAGGCCATAGCGCAGGTATTGGAATCCAGATCGATTGGCTTCCGGCGCACTCAGGGCGAAGAGGATGTGGCGACAATCAAGAATCTGCTGGGCATGCACTACTGGACTGTAAGGCCGGTGCTGGAATTGGCCATAGAGCTGGCCCGAGTGTCGCCCCAGTTTGAGGCATTCTGGGTGCCGTGGCTGAACGAGGCGGATGCTGGCAAGTGGGCTGCCGAGGTGTGTCGCACTGTGACAGAGTGCCCACAGGAGATACTCAGCCAGGCAATCCACCGGGATATTATGAATGCCTCTGTATCTGACGATATATCTGTGGCAGCAAACAGCAAGCTTAGCATTCCTGCAGCCGTCGTTGTGCCTAATGTTGCCACGCCTGCTGCGTCTACCCACTCGTCGTCGGGTACTGCCTCTCCGCAGCCGCCTGCGACGACGTTGGTGCCCATGGTCATTGGCATTGATGCCATGCGTGCAGCTAATCTTCCAGAGCCAGTTGCTGATGTGGACGAATTTCCGGACAACACCGCCGATGTTCTTCAGAGCGTTGTGCTAAAGCAGTGGCTGCGCATTAGCGAAGCCGAGATTGCCGCCAGAGTGGTCTCTCTCGATCCCATGGCACCTAATGTTTACAGCGTTGTTGACCAGGCGCGTCGCAGCCTTTTGGGTGGATTGGATGCTCTGCAACTTGGAATCGCGGCGACACAGGCTCTGCGCCACAGACATGCCGTAGCCGCCCACCAGCTGCAGTCTGATTACACGGCCCTGCTTTTGAGCGAGCAAGAGGCCCGCGAAGAGACCGAAGAAGAAATAACCGAGTTGCAGCAAAAAATGGCATCAGCCAGCTATCTCCAGGAGCAAGCAAAGCAGGAACTCATGGAGCTGTCTGCTCGGCTGCAAAATACTGAGTCAGATGCATCTGAGTGGAAGCGCGAGTGTGTTGAGACTCGAGGGCTGCTTGAGACGGCCGAGGAAAAGGCAAGGGAGGTTGCGGCGCTGAGGGAAAACGTCGGCGGTTTGGAGCGCGCGCTAGGGGATGCTGTGGCCCGCTTACACATTTTGGAGATGCAAGCTTTGGCTGAGCGTGCTGTGGGTGAGGAGCTGCGCGGGAAGAACGCGGCTATGGCTGCGCATTTGGCCGAGTACGTGAAAGTCACCGAGTCGATGAACAATCTGTCTCGCCTGCAGCACAATTAAATTTTATTTATTCAAATAATATATACACATATGCGACCTGGGTGTTTGATGTGCGAGAATAATAGCTGCAACTGTTTGCAAAAGATATGCGGACCGTTACCAACCAATCTGAAATTATACGTTGGTTGCATCAATCAAATGGGATTTCCATATACAAATCAGCAATTCCGATTAAAAGTCCGCATTTAAGTATTTACGTAGGTCGTGCGGAAAAATAATCACTGCGCTTTGTGATATATATAAAGGATTACAAATACAAATGTTTGATTTTGTTCTATTATGCTCTGCTCAATACCAATTTTCGACATTACTAATGCATGTTGTTGTCCCCCGAATGTGCGCAAGCAGATCTTGGCATGTATAGGGGGGATGAGCGAAGGGAGCGCGTGGCAAAATGGCATTAATGTAAATTTATGAATTTTGGTATAAATACTCCATTACTTCTCACCATATCTTCTCGCTTTTTTTTCTCATCACAACTTTGTCCAATCAATATCATCCATACAAAAAACAACTAGCCTCCCACTTGAACTTACACTTGAACCTACACATACACTCAAAATGGCTCCTCTCGGCACTCTCATCGGCCCCATGCCTAACCCTCGCAACTTCAAGGCCCGCATTGTTGCTGCCATTACCGGGCTTGAGCTTGACACCACCCCCGATTTCCAGATGGGCGTTGACAACAAGACTCCCGAGTACTTGGCCAAGTACCCCGCCGGCAAGGTTCCTGTTTTCGAGGGCGCTGACGGCTTCAGTGTGAGTGACTCAAGCGCTATTGCCTACTACATTGCTGCAAAGGCTGGCAGTGAGTCTACTCTGCTTGGCCAGACCGCCGAGGAGACTGCTGAGATTCTCCAGTTTATCCTCTTTGCAGAGGCTGATTTTGTGCCCGCCCTCATAGGTACATTGGCACCCCTAATGGGACATGCCAAGTTTTTCAAGCCCGCTCACCAGCAGGTTGAAGAGCAGTTTTTCCGCTTTATTGATGTCCTAAACACCCAGCTCACCAACCGCACTTTCGTTGTTGGCGAGCGCCTGACCATTGCCGATGTCGTTGTTGCCTGCGACTTGCTCTATCCATTCCAGCTGTATTTGACCAGCGAGGACCGCGATAAGTACCCCGACCTCACCCGCTACTTTACGACCATAACTGCCGAGCCCGCCTTCAAAGCTGTGCTTGGCGATGTTGTTCTGTGCGACAAACGTATTGAGCTCGCCGCTCAATAATCAGAAGGCTGCGATGGTCTGCAACGGGCAGAATACATTTTAGATAACACCATTAGTTTTAATTGTTTACCATTTTTTTAATTTCTTAGGAATGAATCATTGGGTGGACATTTTTCAAATTCTCATTGATCCCACGCTGGTAATATAATCAATTTCATCATCACCAAAGCTGTTTTGTTGTCTATCAATTGTCTATTTATTCGAGATTTATGCCCTGAAAACAATTTGAGCAGTCATCGGAAACGAAATCATATTAAACTTTTTGAGCAACCATTGGTTTTCTTGCTTGGGATATTTGCCATTGTTGCTGGCCTGCTCCCCACTATGTGTCTTGCTGACGCCTAGCCATATCATATTGAGCATTTGATGTGTGTTTTTAGAAAATGTAAATATCTTTGGGGGAGAGGAACTACAAAAACAACGCATGGCTGGCAGCACCACCTGAAAAATATTACATTTGCTCATTTGGCTGCAATTTTAATCGTTGGAATGTTTAATTTAAGAAAACATTGGTGAATTGAAATGATAACAAAAACACAAGCGCATGGTAGCCTTTCTTGCAATACTGCAAATTGGGGATGCAAGTGTGGCACAATGGCAAGTGGAGTAAGTCACGTTCCCACGATATTTTTCACTGTAAATACGCCATCAATAAAATTGCCTTATTCACACTGCTTTCCACAAACATCTCAGCAGAAGCAATACAAAAAACCTTTGTTCACCTATCTATTTGTGCACACATGCAGCATTTAAAGTTGGTCGGCTGTCACATTTGCATAAAAACAATTAACTGATGTCAAACAGACGCAAATTGAAATATTATACTATTGTCGTTTAAAATGTCTAAAAGGCAAGCACCAGCTAGTCAATTCCTTATTTTCTGCCGTTTCATTTTTTATTTCACACTACAAAATTATTTGCCATGCTAAATACCATTTACAGTTTTGATTTGTCAAGCACACTGCTACTGCTCGTTTCGACGCTGCTATCCCTCTTAGTTGTTGGTACCATCTTTAAGCGAGCATATTTTACCCCGCTCTCCAAAATACCCGGCCCCCTCCTAAACTCCATCTCCAACCTGCCCCTGTACTACCACACAGCCCGCGGCCAATACCACAAGTATACCATTTCTTTGCACGCTAAATATGGCGATACAGTGCGCGTTGGCCATGACCAGGTGTCGTTGGCCAATGGTTCCGAGCTCCGCCGTGTTCTGGCTACGCACTCTTTCCGTAAAGGAGAAGCCTACAATACTGGTGTGCTCCCCGTTCAAACAATGTTTTCAATCACGGATCCAGAGCTCAACAAGACCAGGAGGCGCCAGATGGGCAACACATACTCAATGACCCATATGCGTACTTTGGAGGATGCCATCCTGGAACATGGCGTGATATCTCTAATTGAATGCTGGGATGCCGAAATCAAAAAGGGCGCAGACGTCAATTACTTTTATGGATTTAACGGCATAGCTTTTGACGTTATCGGAATGCTCGGGTACGGAAAGAGCTTTGACATGCTCAGGGGAAATGACACAACTGTAACCAACAACATAAAAAAAATAATTACCCTTAGTGCTGTTGTCACTATTTTTCCTGTTTTCAAACGGTTTACTTGGCTATTCAAAGACTTGTTTGCCGCAAGAAACAGCCTTATTGCCATGTCTCAAGCGGCGGTTGCGCGACGCAAGCAAGATATCAGCAACACGAACGCACAAGTAGCTCACGCTGATATTCTGCAGAAGATCATCGACGCCAAGGACCCCAAGACCGGCCAGACATTAAGCCATTCCCAACAATCAGCTGAAATTATGTTAATGTTAAGCGCAGGCACGGAAACTACTGCCAACACTCTTTCGTGGACCATGATGTACATTCTTCATCACCCTCCAGTGCAACGCCGCCTCCGTCAAGACATCCGCCGCGCCTTTCCAGATAAAACCAACCCCATTCGATACGATGAGGCCAAGGCACAACTGCCCTACCTCACAGCTGTACTTCACGAATCGATGCGCTTAAACTCTGCAGCGCCTGGATATTTTCCACGCAGCGTGCCTCCCGAGGGTACCACTCTCTGTGGCCAGTATAGAGTCCCGCCAGGCGCGCACATATGCATATCCTTTGCTGCCAGCCACCGCAACCCAACTGTGTGGGCTAATCCGGATGGTTTTGATCCAGAGAGGTTCATGGGCGCCAACGGAGAGGCAAAATCAAGTGAGCTGCTGGCCTTTAGTGCCGGAGTGCGTGCATGTATAGGCCGTAATCTTGCATTGATTGAGATCTACACGGTGCTGGCTAATCTGCTGCGCAAATACAACTTTGAATTGCCCGAAGACGCTCCGTACGGCCCGCACAGGATTAAGAATGGCATTCCTGTAGAGATTCCCGGGCTTGCTTATAATACATGTGGACCAATCAATCCGTTGGTCAACTGCCGTGTGCGCATTACGCACGCTGAATATTGATATTAATTTATAAATATTATTGGTCTCTAGTATTTACAATACGGCGCACTTATTTGATCATATCTATTAACTCGTATTGCCATTTTATGAATGCGTTAATTTTGCCTGTAAAACAAGCCATGCTGGTTTGACAATACACGCTTTACTTTGAATCCAATGCATCAGCGAAGTGAACAGAATAAAGTATATTTTGAATTTAATATTAAAATAAAGAACGTTGTTACAAAAAAACTAGGTTCGGCGGTTATTGGAAACAAAAATGATAACAAACTCGGCATGGTTCAATGCCAAATTTACAACCGCCGGCGTCCCGGTTTTCTTAAAGTAAAATGGCTTTCCCGCTGCCGTTAAACTAGAATATCCTAATAATCTTGCGCGGCCTAAACATCACAAGCTTTGTGCAACCGTAGTCGTCGTCGTTGTCTTCGGACTCGCTGCATTCTAGCTGGCGCTTGCGCTTGGTTCCCCTACTAGGCTCGCTTGGCGCATTGGTCTTAGTACTGGAGCTCGTATTGTTGTCTGAAGTGTGTGCCGACCCACCAGAGCAGTCCAAGCCGGTGTCCGGATTTGCACTTGCGCGGTCTGTGGTCTGCGGCGCCGGTGAGGTTTTCTCTGAGCTCTGGGTTTTCGGCAGAGACGCGTCGCCTGTCTCTTGAACTGTCGGCACCGGTGATGGCTGGAGCAATTCCGCTGCGCCTGTCAGAGAATTACTAGCATTGTCAGCACCCTGCGGGGCCTGATGCGTGTCGTACAAAGTGGGAGTGTTATCGAAAAACAGCGGAGATAGAGCTGAAGTTGGATCTGTATTTGAAACTGGATCTAGAACTGAAGCTGGAGCTGGAGCTGGGGCTGGGGCTGGGGCTGGGGCTGGGGTCGAGTCAGTTGGAATCGGATAGTATGCTCTATTCTTATCCAATGGCAGAAGATGCGGTGCGTCGTTAGATGAGTTTGTGATACCATGAACAGCTGACAAAGGCGGGGGCAGAGCTAGAGTTGAATCATCTGGATTATCGTTTGAAGGCAATGGCAGCGGGTCTTGAGACAGAGTTGTCGATGAATTGTCAACTAGATCCAAAGACAGCTGCTGAGGCAAATTCGCAGTTGGAGTAGAAACATGCGGACCGTTGTCTGATTGCGCCGGCGGCAGACTGGCCCAGCTACTCAGCAAATTTCCGACCGGAATAAAAGCAACAGCAGGCTTTGCTTGCAAAGCTGAGGGAGAAACTGCGCCATTCAAACTACCATGCGAGGTTGATGTCGACGGCTGCGGGGCCGGCGAGGCATTGGCCCACTTTCCAATTGGAGGGGAAAAGACAAAGGGTTGAGGCTGCGGGGATGAGACGGGAGCCGCGCCATTCAAACCATTATGCAGCGCCAGCGTTGACGTCGACGGCTGCTGGGCCGGCAAGGCATTGGACCAATTGCTAACCGAAATGAAAGAAACAGCGGGCTTTGACTGCATAGCTGAGGCAGAAGCCGCGCCATTCGAACTACCATACGACGTTGATGTCGACGGCTGCGGGACCGGCGAGGTTTTGAGCCAATTGCCAGCTGGAGGGGAGAAAACGGAGGTTTGAGGCTGCGGGGATGAGGTGGGTGCCATATTACCCAAAGCATCAAAAAAAGCCAACGCTTCCGGGGGCAGCGAGGAGCATGCAATCGAATAATTGGCGCTATCGGATGGCTCCTTAGGCAAGTCCGCAGCGTAGCAGCCGTTCTCCCTGTAATCACACCACTCGTAAACACCACATATCTGCTCGTCGCTGACTGTGCGCATGTCTGTCCCAGTGCTTAAAAGCATGTTTCCGATGTAGTTGTTGTCATGATAGAACAGAAGCCGATGCAGTGGGTTAAGAATACTGAAAGCTCGGATTGTGTTGATCTCAGAGACGCCAAAGCAAAGTGGGAGCTCGATGGCATTGGATATTGCGCCGGCCTTGAGTATAGCCAGGGCGCTCCTGTGCACGTTTTGGAATGCAAATGTGTTCATGTCAATTCTGCCCGTGTCGAGAGCCGAGAAGGCAGCAGTCATGACATATAGAAGCGACTCAGCATCGTCTAAAATGGTGTGATCCAAATGCCCCCTCAGCATGCGGATGCTGGCAAAGCAGGGCATGCTCTCGGCCATGTAGCGGTTTCTGCTGGCGTGCGACAGATTGTCAATATTAAGACCCCACTTCCTTGACACTCTGGCTTTGACCCTGGGGCACACGTTTGGGCCGAGCTTTGCGCAGCCCCAGTCAGAGATAAATGCCATTGTATTGCGCTTGGATATGTTGTCCGGCGTGAGGTTGCGGTGGAGGACGCCTGCTTCCTTAGCCTTAACAAGGCATCCGAGGACCTGAACAATCTCATCCCTCATAAGCCCGCACAGCCTATTGCAATCATATGGCTGGTTGGCAAGCGACTGGAAACGCGCACCAATCGACTCACCAATGTCCTTCAGGACAAGGAACTCGAAACGGTAGCCCAAAAAGTTTCCGACAAGGACACCACTCCCAAGCACTTCTGGAATACCCGGCACGCCACTCTCCGCGAGTATGTCGTAGAAAACCCCCTCGGGCACACTATCAACTGGAGTCCAGCAAAGCTTGAGAGTGGCAGGCTTTTTTTTAATGCCAAACAGCACCTTGATCGTGTACGGCCCGCGTGGACGCATACCAATGGTCGGCTGCACACCACTGCTGATATCGACGGCAGATGTCGTGCGCTCACTAATTGCTGTGACCTTAGCTGCTTGCATAGTGCCGATGCTAAACTCCAGGTACCGCGGCTGGCTAGCCATGTTGACAATGTGGCCAAACTTGTGTGCGGGTTGCATCATGATGTACCAAAAATTAATCAAGCCAAGGCGCTGACTCCAGTCATTTGAGATCTCTTCGTAGGCGCTGCCAAAAACTGTGCCGCATGGTACGCAAACATAGCCGTCTCGCGTAAACAGGAGAATGTCGACCGCCATGCCGTGCACAAAGGCAACCGGGACAAATTGACGCAGGGGTTGGACATCCCATGTCATCATGATCCGCTCGCCCAACCTCCCAATGATATCGGCTGGAAAATCCCTGTTTTCGTAGAACTCCAGGCTTGCCTCTACATACAGGTGCACTGCATCGAGCTGATTTGCGGCGTGCCCGCTGTAGGTGAACACGTTTGCTGGCTCAAACATCGGCGTTCTGTCCTTGGTCAACGTGCGCGAGCCATACACGAGGGGGCTGCAAGGGTCTTCAGAGGGGAAGGTGCCATGGTAGGCGTCATACAGCTGATGGTATATGTTGCCAATAGCACGGGCAACCTCGCCAGCGGTGCCTATCGCGCATGTGCCGTCGGGCATGACAACAAAACCTTCGCAAAGCATTGGGAACTTATTTTCCATGTCGCGGAAGACCGTCTCACACCGTTCCTTGTGCTCGTCATAATGATTGGCGCCCCAATTAAATAACGTAGCAAGTTCGTGAACATGCAGCGAGTGCGCGTTACCGCGAAGCTGCTGGCCGAGCAGCAGCTGGCGCTTGAGAGTCACGGCGTCTTCCGCCATAAGCCTACCACGCGGAGCCTCGGGCCAGCCTTTCTAAATTGACAATTATAAACAAACAAATACAATACACTTTTAGTAGAGTAGTTTAATGTGTGCAAAAAACATACCAAAGCAAATACCACCAATAAAACTCGTGTGTGAGCAGTGTATTTGCAAACATACCTCAGAAGCTACCTCTGTGTAAGACTGCGGCC
This sequence comes from Kickxella alabastrina, assembly GCF_025024165.1. Taxonomy (NCBI): domain Eukaryota; kingdom Fungi; phylum Kickxellomycota; class Kickxellomycetes; order Kickxellales; family Kickxellaceae; genus Kickxella; species Kickxella alabastrina. The sequence goes on along the minus strand of NW_026251507.1, from coordinate 5,447 downwards.
CAGCATTTTTGGCGGCCGGCGCGCCCAATCCGCTGTTGTTGGCGACAGTGCTGTTGTCCATCGTAAATACGCGTTTAGAGAAATAAAAATAAAAATAGAGAAGGCGTGTTTGAAATAAGAAAAAAAAAGCAACAGAAAGTTTTTGCTGCGAGTCGTAGTGAACAAGAGAAATAAGGAATAGAAAGCTTTCACTGCGAGTCGTAGTGAACAAGAGGGATAAAAAAGCAAAGCAGAAAACAATATGCGAGTGCTTAAAAGTACAAGGTAAAGTTGAGAGTTAAAGTAAGCGAGAGAGCGTAAAAAACGGAGAGATGGATGGATGAAAGAGCAAGAGTGCAAAGTAGAATATGTCAGCATTCAAAGGCTGGGAGTATTTCAATTGAAAATGTCTAGAAAAAAGATGGTTTTCTTCGCAGCCGCCTTGGTCAGTTTATATGGAAATAAGGCCACTGGGAGGAATGCGAGTGTGGGAGGACGAGCAAGGGAGGGGTTGGAATTAAGGGAGAAAATATTTTATTGAGAGCGTTGACGAGGCAAGCAGCCAAGCAGCCAAGCAGCAACACACAAATCCAACAATGAAACACGAGGATATGCTGATATGCATGCTGATCAGGGTTTTTATTCTTGAACAAGCCTCCTAATAGAGCAATTGAATTCGGCATTTGTATATCGATTGGGATGATTACCGCGTGAAAAAGCAACATGCAATACCGGATCAACACTAACTGCATTGATCAATTGTTCAGCATGCATGCGTGCATGATGTTAAATAGTCCTTTAAAGTGACCATTTAACAACTGATTAGATTATTCAAAGAAGTAGATAAATTCATTTAAATCTATGCGGCCAGCTTGGTCAAATACCATTTTAAATATATATTTTCTGTTCATTTGCATAACCAATTATTTTATATATGTGAGTGTTGCGCAGACTGAAGATATGGAAGTGGATGTTGAGGTCGAGAATCGCGGAACAGGTTTCCACCTGCGCGCTGATCGATAGGACGCTAATTGGATAATGCAGGCGTAAATCAGGGAGGCATCACACTGATGCCCAAACATGCCCCCCATCCTGTAATGCACACGCATAAGCGTACACGCACGAAAACCACAACATTGACTTGCCAAGATACCGGTCTACTCGCAGAAGATCCAGTTCTCACCAACGGAGCGCACAATGGACAATGTGCACAACAAAGGCGACTGGGAACATATATAAGATGAGGCTGGCCCCTAGTAGCACTTTAGAAACATCAGTAATAAAACCTTTTATAAAATCACCCCTAACTTTTAACACTAGACAACTAGTGCTCCTCACACCCCCCTCTTACTATAACATGAGCATGGTCACTCGTATTACCGCTGATCAACGACCTGACCTGTGTAAATTTTACTTTTAACATATTTAGTGTGCTCCGCAGGTACACTTTTTATTTATAGTTCAAAGCGACATATCAACATAATATAAAAGGACCGTTTATTAAAAATGAATAAAATCATTTAAAGCTTGGCCGGAGCAGCAATCGTCACTGGCGCACTAAACTCAGCTGCAGCGTTTGAAATGGCAATTATATCACGTTCAACAATGCGAACCTGGAAAAGAACCCTCTTGGGATCATCCCTGTCCACCCACACGCTGGTCTCTAGGGTCTCCCCAGGAATGACCGGAGACGAAAACCTTGCCTTCACGTTCTTCAGCCTGGCGGCGTTGTCATCCGCAGCCAGCTTGACAACATGGCGGGTGGCAAAGCCAAGTGTGCAGAGACCGTGTAAGATGGGGGTCTTGAATCCACCCAATTTGCTCATCTCGGGGTCAATGTGCAGCGGATTGTAGTCGCCCGAAAGCCTGTACAGGGCGGCCTGGTCCTCAGACGTTTTCTGTGAGTAGACTGCATCGGGCGCCCGCTGCTTCGGGACAGCGTTGGTGGACGTCGCGGCCTTGGATCTTGCGGGTGCCTCTACGTGCTTAAACCCAGGCTTGCGGCTGAACCCGCCCACACCGCGGATGAACGATGTAGACTCGCTGACCGCGATGAGGCCGCCCTGCGTGTCGGTCATCGTGAGGCGGCTGGTAATTGTCAAGCCTTTGCCTTTGTCCTGGATGTCAACTATCTGCGACATACACAGGAGCCGGCCCTCCGTGGGGATGGGCCGGTGGATCTCAACGAACTGCTCGCCGTGCAGCAGCATCATCGGGTTGAATGCCGGCAGATAGTCGGTCAAGTCGACCCGGACGTGGAAGGACGGGATAACGGCAAACGTGGGGAACGTCTGGAACTGGTCGTCGGACTGGTAGACCAGCGGCAGATCATTGCGCGATGCTCCAATTCCTAGTGCATACACGACCACATCGCGCTTGGTGTAGTCGAACGGCTGTGCTTCGCTCTTGGCGCCATAAGCGCGCGCCAGATCGATCTTGCCCTCGTCGTCATCTTCGTTATTCTGCTCTTCGCCCGTGTTGTTAGCGTTGTCGAGCAGCTCAGCCGAGCTCTGGCGCGCGTCGGCGACAAAGTGCGCGCGGCCATCGTCAAAGTTGTTGATCTCATGCCAGCGCGCCGAGATGGCCTCGGGCGTCAGCGGTGCGGAGAGCGGGAAGCCGACGCCGCCGGAGCGTTGGCGACGGATCTCCGAAATCCAGCACGAGCCAACCTGGAACAGCTTGCCCGTGTGCGGGCAAGACTCGTGCGCGAGGTAGCCAATAAGCGGCGCAACGTACTCAGGTTTGAGCATCTCGACAATCTCTTGCGGCATCACCGTGGCGGTCATCGCCGTGCCGGCGTTAGGCGCAATGGCGTTGACGCGGATGCCGTACTTGGCGCCCTCCAGGGCCAGCGTGTTGGTCAGACCTTGGATTCCGGCCTTGGCGGCCGCGTAGTTGGTCTGCCCAAAGTTGCCAAAGATGCCAACGGCCGAGTTGGTATTGATAATGGAGCCGCCTTTTTGCTTCAAAAAGTGGGGCCATGCGGCCTTGCTCACCTTGTACGTGCCACGCAGGTGCACGCGGTACACAAGGTCCCAGTCTTCGGGCGAGGCGTTAGCAAAGGCCTTGTCACGCAGAATGCCCGCGTTGTTGACGACAATGTCCACACGGCCAAAAGCATCAATGGCGGTCTTCACTAGCAGCTCGCCGTCCTCGACCGAGTTGTAGTTGGCCATGGCCTGTCCGCCGGCCCGCTTGATTTCTTCGACAACCAGGTCGGCCGCACGCACCTTTTTGCCATTGTGCTCGACGCTTCCCAGGTCATTGACAACGACCCGAGCGCCAAACTGCGCAAACATCAGCGCGTAGGCGCGGCCCAGCCCGTTTCCCGCGCCAGTGACCAGGGCAACTTTGCTGTCAAACCGCAGCTGCTGTTGCTGTTGCTGCTGTTGCTTCTGGCCGGCATCAGTCGACTTGAGCGCCTGCGCCTCTTCCAGCTTGCCCATCCAGTCCTGGTCCTTCAGCGACGTCGGGTAGTACACGTTTTGCGAAAAGTCGTCAATCTCGGCAAACCGCGCCTTGACAGCCGCTGGGGTGAACGAGTCGTCGGCCGTGAACACTGCGCCTTGCGTGCCCTCCCACCGGTGGGCAGTGATCTTGCCAGCTCCAATCTCGTACAGCCCGCCGGTCTCCTTGGTCTCTTCGTGCGTGAGGAAGGCGACCAGCGGGGCGATAAACTCTGGCTTGAGCGCGTCCAGGATCTCCTGGGGCATGACCGTGGCTGTCATGCGCGATGCCGCCAGCGGGGCAATGGCGTTTGACGTGATATTGTACTTGAAGCCCTCGTACGCCAACGAGTTACTGAATCCCACGAGCGCCTGCTTGGCTGCAGCATAGTTGGCTTGGCCAAAGTTGCCATAGATGCCGGCTGCAGACGAGGTCATGATGATGCGACCAAACTGCTGCTTGCGCATGATGGGCCATGCGGCCTTGGTGATTCGGTATGCGCCCTGCAGATGCACGTTGAGCACATCGTCCCAGTCCTTGTCCGTCATGCTCTTGAACGACTTGTCGCGCAAAATCCCCGCGTTGTTGATGACGATGTCCACGCGGCCGTATGCCTTCATGGCTGTATCGACGATCTTGTCGCCTTCAAGCACGTTGTGATAGTCGGCAATGGCCTGGCCGCCGGCTTGTTTGATTTCGCTGACGACAATATCCGCCGCGCTGGCGGAGCTACCCTCGCCCTTGAGCCCCGAGCCCAGATCATTGACAACAACCTTGGCGCCGCGGGCGGCAAAGAACAGCGAGTATGCCTTGCCCAGCCCGCCGCCTGCACCTGACACGATGACGACACGGTTATCGAAGCGAAGCAGATTAGATGACATAAAGAGAACGTGTGATGTCTGGGTGGGTATAAAAGTACAAAGATAGGAGGTTATAAAAATTAAAAATGAATCTTTGTTTTGCGAAAAGCTAAAAAAAATGAGAAGTTTAAGGTGAAAGAGTGCGAGCGCTATAGACTCGTTTGGATTAGAATATATTGTTCAAAAAAATTTGGGTATCTGAAAAACAAAAAAAACGAGAAAAGAAAGACAGTGCGCATGTACGGTGTATTTAAGTGGCAGGAGGGGGCGAGGCATGTGAGGATCAATGCGCCATCTGACCGCATAGCATACGAAATTGCAAGCGGCAGTAAGGGCGCCTATCGTCTTCACTGCCTCGGTGCCTCGCTGTCTCATTACTCCCAACTCGGAGCTTATTATCCAAGATTAGGGCCCGAAAAAGACTAATACCAGCGACTTGTCTTCATGTGATATTTGAAGCACAAGCCGACGCAGTGTCATGTGTAAAGTTCAATCATAAACAAACAATAAACCCCTTTTACAATGTCCATTCGGCTTGTGAAAGTCAAAGGCTCATCAGAGCAAGTGGAAAACCTCCATCACACGTCACAAGCAAGCAAAAAAATAAAGATCAAATTTCATTAATATTAATTTCCTACCACCCCAGAAGCTAACAAGAAAACCCAAGCAAATATCAAGAGATCGTGTTGGACCTTGTCGATACCGCGATGGACGCCGGTCTGGGATTGCCCTTCTTTGGCTGAATGTAGCTGACCCTCCCATCGTCGGTGACCATCAGCGCAACAGCCAAGTACGGATGCATAGCCACAGCGTCGACCCTCACTTGCTGCTGCTGCTGCTGGTGGGCCTGGTGGGCCTGGCCCCTGCCTGCATACCCGGCAAAGCTCTTCATATACGACGACGACGACGCATATGTGTGCTTAGCAGCCGTGACCACGCCAATGTTTGTGCCCCGCTGGTTCCACAGCTTGACCGTTGCATCCGACGCAGTCAGCGTCACGGGCGCGTTCTCGTGCACAATCATATGCTCCAGACGGTGGTCAGTATGCGTGTCGTTCAGCGTGAAGTACGGAGACGCGTGGCGCAGGTCCCAGTACCGGACGGTTCCGTCGGAGCTGGCCGACACGACCTCGACCTGGCCCGGCCGCATAAACACGTTGC